>NC_056744.1:1645883865-1646098865 GCF_019279795.1 Protopterus annectens | reverse complement strand
TATACTATTTATGGAAACACTATGAATTCACTGACTATTATCACTGTAAACAATACTTCTTACTGATAACATTGCTATTTGTACAGTTTTAATAGCTTTTACTGTTCATAAAATATTTATATTCATCTAGCGTAAGCTTTTTAAGTTTATTTTTCAGAAAATGCTCAAGAATGTGAGCTGTGTGTATGCTGCTATAGGTGTGACACCCACACCACATAGGTTTTAATGAGTTAAGAACCACGTTTAGTGGCCTAAAGTGCGGGGTTTGAGTCCTTCCACATCCTTCTGTCTACAGTGTGACTTTGAACAAGTCATTTAACCAGAAAGTGCTCCTGATTTGCCCCTAAAAAGTGAACATTTCATACTACATTTATCTGGTTAATAACTAGATACAATTAAAACAAAATAATATTTAAAACATGTCTTTTATGGCCTTTGTCCCTCCATTATTTTTACTTTGTCCAGAATTCTTGAACAAAAAAGCTGAGAGATATTTTGGGCTGTTCCTTATAAACATTTTGGCTTTCTGGAAAATTGTTGCAATGACAGGCACACGCATTTCGGACTTTGTATCCTTCAGAAAATGTTTGCTAATGCAAAGTTTGTTATTCCGTCTACTTTTTAATGATGTTAGAGAAATATTTAAAGCATGTTCCTAATTCTGGGTCTTTGTCTCTAATTCTTGAGTTAACAGGTTTGGAAGGCATGGGGTGAAATATGACAACAGCAAGTACAGATGCATTTCTGGGTCATTACTCGTGTACTTATTCATTTACTTGAACTAAAGCAGATATCTGAGGTGTAAAGTCATAGAAGTGACTATAACTGATCATTGTGTGTGTGTGTGTGTGTGTGTGTGTGTGTGTGTGTGTGTGTGTGTGTGTGTGTGTGTGTGTGTGTGTGTGTGTGTGTGTGTGTGTATATATATACGCATATAGAGGGCATAGTTACCAACTGCTCAAGATTTTGCCTAATATCTGTGTTGGATAAAGACCTAGCTATAGATGTGGTTTATCCAGATCTAATTAAGGCCTCTGATTTAGTTTCACATTCTGTTTTCACTGATATATTGAGTAGGAAATATATGAATATATTTATAAAGAGATGAGTTGTAAATTGGTTGGTAGGTTGGAAAAGTAGAGTTAAGATTATGAATAAACTTCTCCAGGAGTTGATTTTGGTCTTCTATTGTTTGGGTTGCTTATAAGTGATTGTCTGACATCTGAACAAATTTGTTTGAGTAAATCTGAGGATGATTTAAAGGTTGGAGGTATAATAATTAATATAGCAGATCAATAGTGTTTGCAAAACTATATGGAGAAGTTAAACACATGTGTGCAGCAAAAGGGTATAAAATTTAACAACAAATGTTCTGTTGTGCACTTTGGAGTTACAGATACTTGTTATCCAAATGCCCTGGATAATTCTGTCTGTTTTTCGGTTAAACAAATCAAAGATTTAGGTGTAATTGTTGATTCATCTTTTTCTTTTGATTCTCGTGTTAACTGTGTTGTTAGGAAATGTTATGGATTAATAAGAATATTTTTAGGACCTTTACTTCTAGAATACGGTTGTTATGGTTAAGTTATTTTCTGCAGTGTTCCACCCATTACTGAATACTGTGGTTTGTTTTATGTGCTGGGGATCTCACTGCTGACTAGGCTTAAGCATGTTTAAAAAACATTTACCAAATAGACATTTGGATGTGAATATTCATCAGACATAAAGAGACTTGAAAACTTAGCACTTTATTCAACAGTAACTAGGGTATTAAGAGCTGATTTAATTTTGGTGTAAAAGTGCACTATGTATGAGGTGTTTTCTACAATGCAGGGAGATGGTTTTGTAAATCATGGTTTAAATACTAGGAATAATAATTTCTCAGTTCACTTATCTAGTCTCAATGAAAAACTGTTTTTTTTTTTTTACAGCTGGTAGATTACAGAATACTCTACCTATAGATGCTAGATTTGCAAACAGTTTACTAATGTTTAAGTCTTCATTAGACATATGGTTTAAGGATTTGTTATATGTGACTGGGTCTAAATTAAAGCAAGCCCTTAACTGGTCTTCTTGGGTCCTGGGCTGAAATCTTTGAATCATTTTAGATCTTTTCCTCATAAAATTTGTGTTTTTCTAGCAATGTGTTGTGGACTGCAGTCACTAAATAGTGAGATACATGTGAGTTTCACACTTCATATCCTTCACAGTAAGCTTCTTAATGCAAAATATGTTATACTAGCAACTTTCTATATATATGAGAGCAATAATTATTTTCTGGGGGAGTCTTTGTCTCTGACACTTGAGCTAAGAGGTTAGGAGGGCACTGGAAATGCAATGGGTTACTAAGTATGGTTCTCATATCAGCAAGAGGGAATAATATATTTCTAGGTTATTACATATGTATTTGTTCATTCATGTGATTGAAAGCAAACATCTGAGGTGCACACAGTCATACAAGGGGCTGTAATTGATATGTGTGTGTGTGTGTGTGTGTGTGTGTGTGTGTGTGTGTGTGTGTGTGTGTGTGTGTGTGTGTGTAATTACTTGGTTCTTGCATCCAAGAGTAGTTTTGGTGTAAAGGAAGGAATCAGTTATAATAAAGAGGTGCATCCTCATATGAGCCATGTTCTTTGGGTATGATTCTTAGTGTCATTGTTTTGTTGACTGTTGACAGTGAGTTTATTATCTGGCTGTGAATAAACTAGACAGCATGAAGTCTATGTGTTTAGTGTTAATATTTAACTTTGAATACATTTATAATTTAGCTTATTTTTTCAGGCATATGGGTGTGAAATGCTCTATGTTGGGCTATAACAGTGTGCGTCTGGCTCCTAGTCGAGATTACTAATGTTATGATTTATTAATAAGTTGCTTCCTGTACTGCAAAATTTGATTTTCTCAGCCTCTGTTTGCCTACTTTGTTACTCTGACCAAGTCACTTCTCCAGATAGTGCTCCTGGTCTGCCCCCAAAAAAGGTCACTTGTGTCTAGTGAGCAGTCCCAGGTTGTTAGGAAACACTTTACACACTGTCTTTGAATCCCTGCATGCTTCACTTAGCTACCAATTAGTGCTTCAGTATACTATGAATTATATAAATGAGTTGCCTAATATAAAGTAGAAAAGACTATTATAACTTTCTTGACAGAAAGGCTATATCTGTAGCTCAATATTAAGGAGAGCGGTGTCCTTATAGTCTCCTGTTCTTCCAGAAGTTCATACTGAAAAGGATTCAGGGTTAGTGGGCGCGAAGTTGAGGAAGAATGAAAATGGATAACACAAATGGAACCTTATGGTAATTACATAACTTTTTTATCTGATGTTCTCAATTTTCATTCTATCCTCAACTGTTGGGACAGAGCCCCGAGCTACCTAAAATCCCAGGTGGACTTTAAAGAAGAATATTCCTGAGCACAGTTGAGCCAAAGGCTGCTGTTCCCCTTGAGATCAGATGCAGTTTGTAATGAGTGATAAAGGTATAAGAGTTTGCTCAAGTTGCAGCCACACATACATCGTCCAAGGAATCTCTAGACAGAAACACTGAAGAAGCTGCCATGGACCTAGTTGAGTGGGCCCTTGGAGGTTTTGTTAAGGTTAGACCCAACTTGTTATAGACAAATCACATGCAATCCATCAGCCATCTTGCTAAATTTACCTTTGCAACTGGTTTGCCCAATTTAAAATCTGCAAAGGACACAAACAGTTGATCTATCGTCCTAATTTCTTTTGTCCTATGTAAGTAAAATCATAATTGTTTGTGACCATCCAATACATGTAACATATATTCACCTTTATTTGCAAATTTAGGAAAGAAGACTGGCAAATTAATGGCTTGATTGATACTGGATTATGACACCACCTTAGGAAGGAAAGATGGATTGGTACATAATGTGACTCTACCCTTACGAAAGATCAAGTATGAAGGTTTAGATGACAATGCCTGAAGTTCTAAAATTCTTCTAGCAGAGATAATGGGCCACTAGAAAGATAGTTTTCCAGGTCAGGAACTTAAGATCGCATTTAGCTGTTGGTTCAAAGGGGGAATTAATTAAGGCCTGCAGTACCAAGTTCAAATCACATGGTGGAGTAGGATCTTTATTCAGGGGACTCAACAGACGTGTGCCTCTCAAAAATGCTTTACAAAGTTTAGAAGAGGCTACAGAAGAATTCTCAAATCCAGTTTGAGATTGCTGCAAACTGAACTTTAATCGTTGAGGAGCTAGCTCACTCATTAAAAATTGTTGCCAAAAATTCAAGTATACTATATACAGGAGCCAAGATGGGGTCAATGTGTTTTTTGTTGTGCCCAGTAGATGAACATTTTCCATTCACTTGTGTAAAATTTTCTTGTAGAAGGCTTACGGGATGATAAAAGAACATGACAGACAGGGAAAGGGAGCATTGGTTGTCTAGCTATTGACACAATTGAAGAAACCATACTGTCAGCTTGAAGTCTGAGATATCCAGATGAATCATACCTGTTGGGTGAGACAGGAGGTCTGGAATTGGATCCAGAATCCAAGGTTGTTAAAGTAGATGAGGTCATAGGAAGGGGAACCAAATCTGTTGAGACCAGTAAGGTGCAATGAGGATGAGTTTGATCTTCAGCCTGGCAGCTTTCTGTAGAAATTTTGGAACTGGAGGAGTAAGCATAAAGGAGACCAAGGGTCCAATTGTGGAGTAGTGCATCCCTCGGTGATTCTCCTGGAGGGGGGATTATGGCAAAGCAGTTACTGCAATTGCTGTTTAGGGTTGAAGCAAAAAGACTGCAGCAAGGCTGACCCCACTGACGGACAATCATTTCTGTCACTTTCATGTTGAGAGACCACTCATGAGGTAGAAGAATGAACCTCCTCAATTTGTCTGCTATCACAATGGAATTCCTGGAATGTGAAATTACTATGAGAAAGCAGTTGGATGAGATTGCCCATTGCCACACTCTGGGTGCTTCCTGACACAAGGGTTAAGATCTGGTTCCTCCTTGTTTATGTACCAAACTATTGACATATTGTCTATTTAAATCACAATTGTCCACTCTTGCCTCTAGAACACTGATATGCAAAATGGCCTCTTTGGGCACAAAGTGCCTTGGACTGTTTTCCCCAGAAAGTGCCCCCCTGCACAATCTGGGAAGCATCCATGGTCACTATGGCTGTGGGTTGATGGAGAATCAAAGGACGGCCTTGTAGAACCTGATCTGACTGAATCCACCACCAGAGGTATCTCTTGCATGCCTGAGTGATTCTTTTTGTGCCGACATGTGCTGGTAAAGAATCAAGCACTTTGTTGCTCTGACATGCTGGTAAAGAATCAAGCACTGTTTAGCTAACATCCATTGAAGAATTCTCATATGTAATCTTGCTAGAGGAACTAAGATTATGACAGCTGACATTGACCCCAAGGCTTGAAGAATTAACCTGGCTGAAATTTTGGTACTGTGAATTATCTTCCTGACCTGTAATCTGATAGCTTGCACTCTTGAGAGAGGAAGAGAAGCTGTCACTGATATCGTGTTGAAGACTGCTCCTATGAATTCCAAGGTTTGAGTTGGTTGTATCTGAGACTTCTTGTAATTTATGGTTATCCCCAGATGAGAACAAATTTGAAGTTCCTGATCTTTTGCTCTTGTTAGCAGATGCCTGGCTGGGAGTGGTAATGAGCCAGTCATCTAGATATGGAAACACTCGGAATCCCTAGAGTCTCAAGTGAGCTGCTAACACTGCCATGCATTTAGTGAACACCCTGGGGGATGTGGTGAGGCCAAAGGGTAGTGCTCTGAGCTGAAAGTGATTGGCTCCCATCCGGAAACGTAAATACCTTCTGGATTGTCTGTTCATTTTTATGTGACAGTACACATCCCAAAGGTATATCAAGCACATCCAATCATCCTTACTCAGGAAGGGTAGAATGGACTGAACCGTGACCATCCAAAACTTTGTATGTCAAACTGAATTGTTCAAGGTGCTGAAATCCAAAACTGGTCTAGAGTACCCTGTTTTTTTTTGGACTAAAAAGAACCTTGAGTAAGTTATGGATTTTATCTGGTCTGGTGGGACCTCTTGGATGACTTTTTTTTTCTAGTAGCCTTTGTATTTCTAGTGCTACTGCTTTCCTCTGACTGGGTGGAACAGCAAGAATTTTGCATGCAGTTGGGGTGGAAGGGAAAAGGAATTATATAACCTCTGGGTATAATCCTCTGCATCCAAGTATCTATTGTTATATCTTGCCAGGCTCTTTCGTGCAGGGATAGTCTATCCCTGATTGGCTACAGAGAGGGAACAATCAGGCCTCTTCTCAGGAGTGCTGATAGGATTTATTAGAGAAAGAATTTCTGGACCCCTGGTTTTGCAGGCCACCTCTGTCCATTGGAGTTCCCCCCTCTGCCTCTAGGGGGAACTATCTCCGTTTATGTCCTGGGAAGGACACTGGGACTTTCTGAACCACATTTACCAACCAACTTGTTGACTTCTAGAAAAGGATCTTTGAGAAGTCGAAAAACATATACCCACTGCAGAGATGGTTTTTCCATCCTTTTCACACCTGGAGAGTATGTTCTTCACTTTTAGGCTACGCAAAGAACTGCTGTCAAAGGGTGCACTGATGAACGAGGACTTAAAAGGCTCCACAAAATCACATAAGCTCATCCAGACATGTCTCCTAATGGATATGCCTGAACTTGCTGCCCTTGAGGCACCTTCAGCTGCATGCAAGATAAGCCTCATGGACGAATTTGAAATGGATTGGAGGGTAGCCAGTTGAGAGGCCACAGGTGATTGAGCCTTAGCAGTGATTGTCCCAGAAAGGGATTTTGAAATCTCCTTGAAGAAGTCCCTTTGAGTCTAGTAAAATATGCCAAATAGTTCAGCGACCTAAGGGCAAAATCACTGATGGACATACACACTTCCCAAATCTGTCCATCACCCTAGACTCCCTGTTAGGGGGATGAACAGATGAATTTTGTTCAGCAAGTTCCTTCTTAGTCGCAGTTGCCATGATCATGGCATCCACGGGCACCCCCTTACTCCAGAATTCCTTCTGGGCAGATGGAGCCAAAATCGATCTGGTCTCTTAGAGTGGTTCAACTAAATCAGGTTACTTCCCTACCTGCCTAGAGATCAAATCATTGAGCTCATCGATGGATGGAGTAACCCAGGAGATAGACGGGCCAGCTCCAAAAGCCTCCAGAAATATTGATTCCTCAGGTGAAGGGTTGCTGGAGGACCAACCACTTCTCTGCTAAAAGATCTCAAGGATGTCTCCAAATGAGACATTTTCCAGAGGTGATTGTGAGGACACTCCCCTCTCATCAAAATCAGTATCCTCAGTGACTGACTCTTGTGGAGAGTCTAAGTGCCTCCTTTTGCACTTCCTCTTCTTAGGAACTTCCTTGGTGGGATATTCTGGTTAAATGTTGGAAGAGAGTGTAAAACTGTAAAACCTTGCTGGGTGGTCTGGGGACCTCGAGCTGGCTGTCCCTATGACGTAGAATGATGTGACTCTAACAGCAGAGACATTTGGGAAACAGTTTGGAGATCCAAGGGGGTTGGATCCCTCCATTCTGTCAGAACAGAGAATACTCTCTTCACTATCTCGAAGGCAGGTCAATCCAGAGAAAAGGAAGACATTGGCTCCAAGAAGGCAGTCTTCTGAACCATTGCCTCCCTTTACCCATAAAGCAATCTCACCAAGAAGGAAGTCAGAGCCAAGCTATCCAATGCCGAAGTTCGGAGGGGCAGAGACAGCTCAGAAAACCTTGGGGTCGACCCCAATGCCTTGGATGCAACAAGGCAGCTTTGGCTCAGATCTGGATCTGAAAATGACAAAACCAGTACACTCAGAACAAGCTTCAGATCAGAACCTCCTATTCATTCTGTCCACCTCTAACAACAGGAAGAATAAGATGAGAAGGGTGACCTGGACGACATCCTGATCCAGGAAATATGCACAACAGCAAGGTATGCCTAATTTTGAGAAGAGGTGGTAGAAGGTAGAATCTTCACATCTGAACTCCTCTAGGTCTGTCCATCAATTTCTTGGCCAGGGGAAGGAGGGTGCATCTGGCTCTGAAGAAGGAGTTGAGGAAGAACTACCACTCTAGGATTCAAATTCTTACAAATAACACAATCCTCTTGTAAATGTTATGGGCCCAAGCAATAAATACATAATCCATGGGCATCTGAAAGGGAGCCCACATTTTGACACTTTAAATCTGGAAGGTCCTGACATAGAAAACATAAGGAAAGAATTACCAACTTTGCAAAGTGGAAGAGAGGTAAGGGAGTGATATAATAATGAAAGAATGAAAATGAGCACTTATCTAAAGAACTGGTGTCTAGGCAGTCTGTCTTTTCATGAAAGGCTAAAGAAGTAGCCAAAGCTCTGATGGAATGGGCCTTAGGTTTATTAGGCAGGTTTGGTGTCTAATTTCATATACAGTTGAGGATGAAATCAAAGATGTTAGCCATCTGGATAATGATACCTTTGAAACTAGGAAAGTCAGAAAGGACCTTTCTGCTTTATAGGAGACAAACAGCTGATCAGATTTTCTGAATTGTAAATTTGTTCTATCCAAGTAGTACCTAACAACAATGAACATCCAGGCAGTGTATTTTGTTCAGACCTATTGGAATATTCTGGAAAAAGACAGGGAGGTCAATGCTTTGATTTAAATTTGACGTCGAGACCACCTTAGGCAAAAAGGACGGGTTAGTTCGTAAGGATACTCTGTCCTTATGAAACAATAGATAAGGAGGTCGACAGCTGAGTGCTTGAAGCTCTGAAACTCTTCTAGCTGAAGTAATAGCCACCAGAAAGAGAGTCTTCCATGATAGCAGTTTTAAAGAACAGGATGCTGCAGGTTCGAAGGGGTAGAATCAAAGAAGTAAGAACTAAATTTAGGTCCCAAGGAGAAGGAGGATTTCTTATAGGAGGTCTGAGCAGAAAAACTCCTTTCAAAAATGCTTTGCAAAGCTTGTGGGACATTAAGGCAGATTCAGAAATACCCACATGAAAGTTAGAAATAGCTGCCAATTGAACTTTAAGAGTAGAGGGAGATGAACCTGCATGGAAGAGTTCAGCTAGAAAATCAAGGACTATTTGGATGGAAGCAGTGAAAGGATCTATGTCCCTTCCTTGAGCCCAATATGTGAAGCGTTTCCACTTACTCAAATAAATCTTCCGAGTGGAAGATTTATGGGAAGCTATCAATATATCTCGAACAGAGTGAGATAATTGAGGAAGCCTGGCTAAGGTTGGAACTGGAGGAACCAAGCAGTGAGGTTCAGAGAGGGGAGGGAGCGATGTAACTGACCCGACTGATGGATCAAAAGATCTGGAACTAGGTCCAGATGCCATGGTCGCTCCAATAGACATTGATGTAGAAAGGGGAACCACACCTGTCGAGGCCAGTAAGGAGCAATGAGGATCAATGAGGCCTTCTGAGCGATAGCTTTCTGTATCACTTGAGAGATTAGTGGGAAGGGAGGAAATGCATACAGAAGTCCCCGGGGCCAAACTTGGACTAGAGCGTCTCTGCTGGGTTGGCCTGGTAAAGGGAATAGAGTGAAATATTCTCTGCACTTGCTGTTTTGGGGAGTAGCAAAAAGATCGCAGCAAGGCTGACCCCACTTGAGAAAAATTTCTCTCACAACAGAGTCTTTCAGAGACCACTCGTGAGGCATGAGGATAGCTCTGCTCAGCTTGTCCGCAATTTGATTGGACTTCCGGGATGTGCGTTGCTATCAGAAACCGCTGAGAAGAAATCGCCCATTGCCACACTCTGAGTGCTTCTCGACACAGGGGGTATGATCTGGTTCCGCCTTGTTTGTTGATGTACCACACTACAGACATATTGTCTGTCTGGATTGCAATCGTTCCCAAGGGAAGAGAGTCTTGAAGGGCTTGCAACGCTAAAAGCACTGCTCTCATCTCCAGAACATTTATGTGCAAGTGGCATTCGTCTGGTTGCCATGTGCCCTGGACCGTCCTGCCCTGATAATGCCCCCCCCACCCGATCAGGGAGGCATCCGTTGTCAGAGTAGCAACCGGAGGGGGTGGAACAAAGGGTCTTCCCAGCAAGAGCTGAGGGGAAGATATCCACCACATGAGATGATTTTTGCACGCGTGATCATAATGGTGTGAGACATTGGAAGTTGCTGGTATGACCATTGAGTAAAGAGCATCCATTGAAGGATCCGCATATGGAATCTGGCTAATGGAAGCAGAGGTATGGCCGCAGCCATAATTCCCAACACTTTCAGAACTAACCTGGCTTTGATTCTGTTGTTGTTGAAAAGGAGTGAGACCAGTCTGTGTATGTCTGTTATTCTCTGATCTGTTAGCCTCGCAGACATGTCTACTGTGTCTAGATTTGCGCCTATGTAGGTAATAGTACGACAAGGCGACAAAACAGACTTTTCGCAATTTATTGAAATGCCTAACTTTTGACAAATGCTAAAAGTGTAATCCCTGGCCATCAGAAGGAGATGCTTGGTGGGAGCTGTGAGGAGCCAGTCGTCCAAATATGGAAACACCTGGAATCCTTGTCGTCTCAGGTGAGAAGCTACCACTGCCATGCATTTGGTAAACACCCGAGGGCCAGTGGTGAGACCAAAGGGCAGGGCCCTGAACTGAAAATGACTGGTTCCCAGCCTGAAGCGGAGGAATCTTCTGGAGCGTCTGTTCATTTTTATGTGATAGCACGCATCCTGAAGGTCTATAGAGCACATCCAGTTTCCTTTGCCCAAAAGGGGAAGGATGGATTGCAGCGTGACCATCCGAAATCTTGTTTTCTTGACTGATCTGTTCAAGATACTGAGATCCAAAATTGGTCTCCAGTCCCCTGTTTTCTTTGGAACTAAAAGAACCTTGAGTAAATTCGGATCCTTGCTGGTCTGCTGGAACTGGCTGAAGTGCTCCTTTTGCAAGCAGTTTTGAAATCTCCAAAACCGCTAGATCCCTTTGAGCGGGTGGAACATCTGGAAGGGATTTTTTTGATTGGTTTGGAATGCTAAGAAAGGGATAGAATAGCCTCCGGAAATGATGGACTGTGCCCATTTGTCTTGAGTCAGGGATAGCCAGGCTTCTGGGTACAGTGACAACCTTCCCCCGACTGCCTCCGAAGATGGGCAGTCGGGCAACACCTCAGGGATGCTGAAAGGGCTTGTCAGAGAAAGCTTCCCGATTGCCCTGGTTTTGTGGACCCCCCCTGCCCCTAGGGCGACGTCTACCATTGTTATTCCGCCTCTGCCTCTGGCGGGGAAACGACTCTGTGCGTCAGGTGAAGTCCCTTGAGATTGTTTACGGAACCACATCTTTCCACCCTTCTGGCCTTTGGGGTAAGGCCTAGAAGGAGTAGAAAAACGGACTCCGACGGCAGAAAGGGTCTTGCCATCAGTTTCGCACCTAGTCAGGGTTTCTTTCACTTGAGGACCAAAAGAGATGATCCATCAAACGGGAGTTAGTGAAAGACGTCTTGAAGGGGTCCGCAAAATTGCATAGCCGCATCCAGGCATGCCTACGTAAGGCCACACCTGTCCCTGCGGCCCTACTCGCTCCATCAGCCACATAAGAAAGGAGGCACATGGAGGAGTTGGTTATGGAGTTAAGGGTAGCCAGCTGCGTGTTCATCTTATCTTGAAAACCTGCAGCTGTAGGGTCCTTTAACATTTCACTCGCTTCCTTGATCAAGTCCCTTTGAAGACGAGTAAAATGGCATAGGTAGTTCAGCGACGCATGGTAAATGTCGCTGACGAGAACATCCGCTTCCGTACCTGTCCATGGACCTAGATTCCTTGTTAGGTGGATGAACAGGTACTGAAGGATCAGCTAGCTCCTTCTTAGTGGCAGCAGCTACCACCATAGCATCCACAGAGACTCCTTTGTCAAGAACTGTTTGTCTGTTGGTGCGTTATAAACTTGGAGGGTCTCCTGGGAGTGGGGTCCACTGAATCAGGAGCCGTCCATGCCTTCTTAGCAACCACCTGCATGAGGGGGTCAAGGGAGACACCCAGGAGGTGGAAGGGCGAGAGCCAACGCCTCAAGATACACAGATTCATCCTCCGAAGGGTTGAGGACTGGCCAATTTCCCTCTGCTTCAGGATCTCTAGAATGTCTGCAAATGAGACATCTTCAGAAGGGGAACGGGGAACCCTCAGAATCATCTAAATCTGTGTCAGGCGTGATGGACTCAGGTGAGTCAATGTGTTTCCTCTTACACTTCCTCTTCCGAGGGGCTCTTCTGCCAAATCAGGAGAGGCCTCGGAAGAGGATGAAATCCCACAGGGGATCCTGAGGAGCTGGCTCTCTGCGGTCCGGGATGAGGGAGTGAGTCGACTTGACCTGAGGCACCGTGAGGGAGGGGCGGACGGAGCCGACTGTGGAGTAGAGCCAGGCTCTAACACACTCCGCATGACCTCGAATGCACCCTGTCAGGCAAAGCCAGAGGTCCCCGCTCCGAGAAGCTAAGAACCCCTCGGCACCGACAGTGATGGCTCCGAGGCCGATGTCGGAGCTGAACTCACCAGCGCCCGGCTCCGAGAGGAAGAGTGGGGTCGGACAAGGGTCCGATGCCACTCACCCCTCGAGCCGACGAGGGAAGTCCGGCGCCGAGATTCTTCCAAGGAAGAAATCGGAGCCGACGGCGGAGCCGAAGACAATTATATCGGCTCCGGCGCTACCACAGTCTCTGTTCCGACGACCGGCTCCGAACTCAAGAGAGTCGAAGGAGGAATATAATGATGGACGGGGCAGGCATCGACTGATGAGTCGGGCTCTGAAGCATGTGGGCCAGTGCCTCGGACTTAAAGTCGACTCACTACCCTCTGAAGGTCATGGTCCGACAGCCTCGATGACCTAGAGGAGTGAGATCTTTGGCTCCGTTCAGACAGCAGGGAGATCCTGGAGCCGAGTGAACGGAGCCAAGGGATGGTGACCTGGACCTCTTCTAGTTGTCGGCTCCGAAGGTCTGGTCGGAGCCGACACGGAATTAATACCTCGGCTCCAGCCGGAGCCGAGGGAACCACAGAAACTGTGGACTGAGACTCATCGGCTCCAGCCGGGGCCGATGTACGCAGAGGCCTAGAAACCTTAGGTCTCGGGTCAGTTGTCGGAGCAGAAGACCTAGATGCCTTAGAGGGCTTCCCAGTAGAAACAGAAAGGGAATCCTCTGGCTTGAGTAAGCCCTTAAAATTAATTTATTTTTCTTTCCTGCAGGACCCTGGGGCTGAAGCCATGGCACACAGCACAGGAGTCCTGCAGGTGCAAAGGTCCCAGACAGTAGACACAAGAAGTGTGGCGTCTGTCAGAGACATTTTCTGACAGCACGCATCACACTTCGTGAATCCGGAGACCTCTGCTTCTTTAGACATGACTAAAGGTGTAATCACACACACACAAAAACACACTAATTACACCCTGTCAAGTTTAAATTATAATAAAACACTAACTAGGTTTTTAAAATAACACACACACTCCACTAGGGAAGAACCTGTAGGCCCAAGGGAGGAACTTAAAGTTCTTGAGGAAAAACGGAATTTTTTAGAAGGGGATAAAAATTTCTCTAAACTAAGGGAAATAAGTAAAAATATTAAAATTAAAGGGGTTTAAATAGACTAACTTACACAAGAAAAGTCACTTACCAAGAACCGGTAGAAAACCAACACCTCGATAGCTGTAGCGGCAAACGAGATCTGAGGTAACTCTCGCCTAGCATTGTGGGATATAAGGGAAGCCTCGAGCCGGTGGAACCAACTCTCGAGCTTTTAGAGTGGCCGAGTCGGAGCCGAGGTCGGCTCCGAACCCATCCAGCAAGAATGAAGGCGAGATAGACAACTTAACATTACTCTCTTCACTATCTCGAAGGCAGGTCAATCCAGAGAGAAGGAAGACATTGGCTCCAAGAAGGCAGTCTACCCATAAAGCAATCTCACCAAGAAGGAAGTCAGAGCCAAGCTATCCAATGCCGAAGTTCGGAGGGGCAGAGACAGCTCAGAAAACCTTGGGGTCGACTCCAATGCCTTGGATGCAACAAGACAGCTTTGGCTCTAAGAGTAATCTGGATCTGAAAATGACAAAACCAGTACACTCAGAGCAAGCTTCAGATCAGAAGATAAAGGTATCTTCGCATCCAAGCCGGACAAACTTGGAAAGTTCAGATCCAAGGACTCTGAAACAATCCAATGCATCAAAGAAGGAGTAAGTAGTGGTGGTGTGGTAGACGGACGGGCTTCCTGACCCAAGGGGGTAGAAGATGGAAGAACATCTGTCGGTATTTGTGACGAGAGGAACCTCCTATTCATTCTGTCCAGATCTTCCTCAGTTAAACTCCTGGAAGAATAAGATGAGGCAAGGGATGGTGACCTGGACTGACATCTTTCCAGAAAATGTGCAGGAACCCAGGAAGGTACTGGGTCTAATTTGGGAGAATATTTAGTCCAAGGTAGAATCTTCACATCTGAAGTACTTAGATCTGTTGATTTTTTATTTGGCTCCGAAGAACTTGGATCCATCAATTTCTTGGTCAGATCCGAAGGAGAGTGCATCTGAACAGATTTTGGATTTGGTCTGGACATTTTCTTTGGCAGCTCTGAAGAAGGAGTTGAGGAAGTGGAGGGTATTGAAGACTTAGTCAGAGACTCTTTATTTTTTGTTTTGGGGGGCTTGAGCCCCAGAAATAACTTCACCAAAGTTAAAAGGAAACAAACCCTTTAAAACCAATTTGTTCTGCCAACTACCACTGTAGGATTCAAATTCTTACAAATAACACAATCCTCTTGTAAATGTTATGGGCCCAAGCAATAAATACATAATACATGGGCATCTGAAAGGGGGAGTTTGTGCCCACATTTTTGACACTTTAAATCTGGAAGGTCCTTTTTCAGACATACCGGCAACAAGAAATTGAGGGGTAAAGAAGGGAAAAGGAAACTTTTTTTTTTAGAGAGAATAAAGGAAAAAATGAATACCAGCAATGGTATTAAAGACTGCACTATCATATAACAGGAGAAGAAAAACCACAAGGAAAGAATTACCAACGTTGATAGGCAAATATTGCACCAAGTGGAAGAGAGGTAAGGGAGTGATATAATAATGAGATTTAAGAATAGAAAATGAGAAAATACTGATAAAGAAACACACTTATCTAAGAGAACTCGAGAGCTAAGGCTGACCATGTCTTTTCATGAAAAGAGGCAAACGAGATCTGAGGTATGTTAAGGGTTGATGCAGTATGGGCAAGGGAGGAGCTCGAGAGTTATTTGGTGGCCACAAGGTTTGGTAACAATGACTGACTGGATCCAAACCCAACAGTTGAGGATGGAATGAAAATTGACAACATCAGATCCAAGCTTAAACAATTTATAAACTAAGAATGCAGTCAGAAAGGACAACTTTGTTTTAATACAAAGAGTGACAGTTTTCTTAATGTGGTAAATTGATGTTCTTTCTTGGAAGGCCTAACAACAAAGCAACAAAGAAACATATATTGTTCAGTAGCACTTAACATTCTAATGAACATGACTGAGTCTGACCTGTGTACTCAAATCTGTATTTTTTAGTACAATTAATGAAGCACCTGAATATTAAGAGGAAAGTAGTGTTGTTACCTATAGGGTTTTTTCTCTCATTATATCCGCTTTATTCGAGGCCGCGATGGTGCAGCAGTTAGCATTGTTGCCTCACAGCAAGAGGTTCTTCGGTTCGATCCTTGGTCTGCTGGAGTTCCTTCTGTGTGGAGTCTGCATGTCCTCCCTGCGGCTGCGTAAAACAATAAAGATATGCAGGTAGGTGCGTGTGCGAATGGGTGTGCCTTCCGTGAAGGTTGAGCGTTGGGCTGGCACCTCAGCAGCGTAAAAATCCACTGCCAATCATTAGTGGAACGGAGTTCCGCTGTGGTGACCCCTAACCAGGAAAAGCCAAAAAGACATTTGCTATATCTGCTTTATTCATTTGACATTAACTACTTTTCAGTTTCTGATTTTATGATAAGGTGATATGCTTTAAACAAAATTATTAAAGTAAGAAAGACTGCTTTGGTTTGGCCATCTTTGAACAGGAGGGCTTGTAACATTTACAGTTGCTTAAATGGTTTATTGTTTATGGGTAGAGACTATACAAGCATAGCATATGCATCAGTCTCAGTAAAGTTTATCGCTTTTGCATCATCAGAAATTCAGTCAATATACAGCCGCATGTTCAGTAAAGTCTGTAAACTGGCTGCTGTATTGGTGTTGAGAGATAAAGCCCTGAGTACAACTGAGGGGAACTGAGTTTGTTCAATGCCTAGGGTACCAGTAACAGCTGGAGAAAGGAATAACACTGCTTTGCCTGATAAATATGCTATATACAGTAGCATAGGAATGAAACACCAGTGATGCATGCTATTTACAGTGCTTTGAATAAGACCACAGCTATAAACAGTTGCTGGTATAAGTGAGATGGCAGGTTTAAGAGGGCATGAACACCTCAAGATCCAAGACAGGAAATGCCTCAGTCTAACCACACCTCATTCTTTGTTAGCTTCATCAGTGATGCTGGTTTGCATAGGAAGAGAGGACAGGGCTATAATCCGACTAAACTCACCTCTCCTAGAGTGACAAAGAAGCTCCCATGCTCACTCAGTTCTCATAGAAACCCCATCATCACTGATGATGGGGAGCCAGTGAGCCCATCCTGGACAGTACAAAACACCCACTTAGCTCCACAAGAAAAAAGTGTATGCACTTGTGAAGAGAGCTGGGTCTAAGAGAAGTTAGAGAGGGGTGGGCATCCCACACAACCCAACCTTAACAGCCCTATTAAAAAAAGAGTCTGTAAAGTGAAACTCAGATATCTTCACTCACAGTAGACAGGACAGACATTAGGTTTCAACTACATAAGTGGCTTTATTGCCTATACAAACGTACAAAGAAAAAGTCTGCATAAAACAATAGCATAAGTAGTATAAGTGTGTGTGTGTGTGTGTGTGTGTGTGTGTGTGTGTGTGTCTGTAAGGATGTCATATATATATATATATATATATATATATATATAAAATATATGATATATATATATATATATATATATATAATACATGTACACACACACACACACACATATATATATATATATATATATATATATATATATATATATATATATATATATACAGTCTGTGATGAACAAATAAAGGCTTGCTGCTGTGGGACATTACCTGGGTTTCATGATTTTTGGAAATTTGGAAATTATTGTGACTGAACTCATCAACAAAATTTTAGGACCACTAGTTTCTTTGTTATTTATTTTTTTCCTCAACACTCATGGTGGTGAGACTGGAACTAGATGGATTCCTGTGCTTGTTCATTTTTTATGTCTGTAAATATATAGTAGTAAAAGAAATGAGATGAAAGCATTTCTAGGTTAATGTTATATAATGACAGAAGAGAACACAAATCGGAGAATTCAATGAGTGAGTGAATGAGTGAGTGAGTGAGTGAGTGAGTGAGTGAGTGAGTGAGAGAGATTATATGGAACATAAGGAAATGACATAAATGTTATAATCCTGAAATGCTGTTCGATGGATAAACCTTGATGAATAAACATTCAACAAAGTAAGTCTTCGACAAAATGATATAGGCCCATTTCTTACAACTAAAGTACTTGTTTAACTGAATATCTATAACATATACAATAGTCACTAAAAAGACTCCCCCATATTTAAAATGCCTGAGCACACACTACACAAAACTGTTTTACACAAATACTAATTAAAAACAAAAATTGTTTTACTTACAGTTAATTTTCCCTCTTAGTGTCCTTCTAAATATTAATGATATAAAGTGGGTATGCACTTTACAGTCTCCCCACAAGTTTAACAAAGTCAACAAAAGTCAGTGCTTTTCAACCACTTTTTCTTACAAAACCATATTTCACAAACATGATAAGATGCTTTATAATCTTCCATTTATTCACTAATTTCAGAGCTACTAATCTTCTTCCTTTTCATCTGCATCTCCCAACACCAGACTCTGGTTCAAGTCTAAAGTACTGCTGATTCTTATAATCAACTCCTGTGCTTTTACCTGTCTCTCAAGCATTTTCCTTTGGAACACTGGAAAAAGGTTTTACTGACAGTCTCTCTATGAACTTTACCTTCGGATGAATGTGAAGCAGGGTCCTCTTCTGCTTGTTGTCTCACTTTTTGTTTGATAAACATGTTTATATCCTTCACGGCCTGTTTTGCATCAAAAATGATTTTGATCCAACAGGAAAAAAAAAATCAGCTGGATACAGAAGCTTGAATCTCACACCTGCCTCTTGACATCCCCTGGATATTGGGATAAATCTTATTCTCTTCTGCTAGGTGTACAGTGAATAATCAGTTTCTACAAACACTTTGCTGTTTCAAATTTTTAATACTTTGCCCTTCTGCCACAATTTTGTCAGGATCAATTCTTTCTGCTGGTATGACTGCATCTTTACTGATATAGGACTTGGCTGCTTTCTCATGGCCAGGTTTGGAGAATACATTTAATGTGATCTTTCAATTAACAAATTCTGCTGTGGAACACCAGTCCAGTTGCTTATTTGTGCTTTCATAATATTAATGCAGTCTGTTCCTTCCAGTTTCTCTGGTAAAGCATAAAATCTCAGGTTTTCTCTGCTCACTCTGTGCTTTAACTCTAGTATTTTTTAAACAGTTCTTCTACAGAAACCTTGTATTCAGCCAGCTTTTTCATCATGTCAGCCTCTGATTTTTGCAGTTTTATCAGTTCATCTGAATGGCTAGTCAAATCGTCTTCAATTTTTCCAGTCTTCTGTTGTTGGAACTGATATATTATTTTAATGTTTGATTTATTTTAATCACCTCTGAGCACATTTGATTTATTTTTTTCCTCTAAATTACTGGAAGCTATCTCTTGAACCAAAGCTAAAGCCTGAACTGCTTTTTGCTGAACAGCTACAAAATCCTTCCCAAACCATAGTTCTCTTCATCTTCTCTGGTCTTTTTTCTTTCAGGGTTTTTCAAATTTATTCTTTGATGGCATTCAAGCAGTGTATTTACTAGTCAGTAACTGAAATTTACCAAAAAAAAATGTTCAACCTTTCTCAGATTCTGTTTTTATACTGGGAGAGCTGAAGCTATGAGGCTGACCGGTGTGCAGCCATCTTAGAACTTCTTAATTGTCAATTTTGAGAACTTGAGGAACATAACTACCCTTTCTTCATCTGAGGGTAAATCCTCTCTAAGTTCTTTTAATGCATCTATTTTTAAAGTAACCAAATATTCAGTTAAGTGTTCTTATGACTCAGTTGATAACTCTTCTAGAGCAAGAGCTACTGGTTCTATTATGAGAAGATTTGCATGGTTATGTTCTTAAAATTTGCCTGAAGAAGAAAAGCTGAAATTTTCAATTTTCCCCTTAACAGAGAAGTTGTATTTGGACCATCTGCTGCTGAAGTCCTGAAAAATATATGAGAAACAAAAAATGATTCAAAGGGTGATACAAAGTTTTCATCTTTCCTTCTCCGAGTTTGTTAACTCTTTCACACTTAGCCTTAATGGAATTTCACACCTCTTGACACCCGCAGAGTTCCAGACTAGACAGCTTTTGTCTGAACTAACATTCTGAGCATGCAGTTTTGCAACCTACCTATGAACAAATATACACTGGATATAAAACATGTACACACCCCTGTTATAATGCCAGCTTTTTGTGATATAAAAAAAATGAGACTACAATAAATAATTTCAAAACTTTTCCCACCTTTAATGTGACCTATAACATGTACGATTTAATTGAAAAACAAGAAAACCTGTTAGGGGAAAAATATAACAAATAAAAAATGTACAATAAGCTGGTTGCATAAGCATGCACACCCTTAAACTAATGCTTTGTTGAAACACCTTTTGATTTAATTACAGCATTCAGCCTTCTTGGGTATGAGTCTATCAGCATGGCACATCTTGACTTGGCAATATTTGCCCATTCTTCCTTGCAAAAGTGCTCCAAATCTGTCAGATTGCAAGGGCATCTCTTGTGCACAGCCCTCTTCAGGTCACCCCACAGATTTTCTATTGGATTTAGGTCTGGATTCTGGCTAGGCCATTCCAAAACTTTAATTTTCTTCTAGTGAAGCCATTCTTTTGTTGATCTGGATATATGCTTGGGGCCATTGTCATGTTGAAAGGTGAAATTCCTCTTCATCTTCAGCTTTCTAGCAGATGCCTGAAGGTTTTGGGCCAAAAGTGACTGGTACTTTGAACTGTTCATAATTATCTCCACCTTGACTACACACCTGCCATCAATTAAAAAAACTCTGATTAACCCCAAATAAAGTTCAGCTGTCCCAGTAAGATTTTCCTGACATTTACTCAGTTGCCTGCTACAGCAAAATCCATGGTTCGCACACAGCTTACAAAGCAGCAAAGGGATCTCATTGTTGAAAGGTATCAGTCAGGAGAAGGGTACAAAAAATTTCCACAGCACTGAATATACCATAGAACACAGTGAAGACAGTCATCAAAAAGTGGAGAAAATATGGGACAACAGTGACATTGCAAAGAACTGGATGTCCCTCCAAAATTGATGAAAAGACAATACAAAAACTGGTCAGGGAGGCTGCCAAGAGACCTACAGCAACACTGAAGGAGCTGCATGAATTTCCAGCAAGTACTGGTTGTGTACTGCATGTGACAACAATCTCCCATATTCTCCATATGTCTGGAATATGGGGTAGGGTTGCAAGATGGAAGCTTTTTCTTCCACAGAAAAACATCCAGGCATGGCTAAAATTTGCAAAACAATACATCAAGTCTCCCAAATGCATGTGGGAAAATGTGTTATGGTGTGATGAGACCAAGGTTGAACTTTCTGACCACAATTTCAAAAGATATGTTTGGTGCAAAAACAACACTTTGCATCACCAAAAGAACACCATCCCCACGGTGAAGCATGGTGGTGGCAGTATCATGCTTTGGTGTTGCTTTTCTTCAGCTGGAACTGGGGCTTTAGTCAAGGTGGAGGGAATTCTGAACAGTTCCAAATACCAGTCACTTTTGGCCCAAAATCTTCAGGCATCTGCTAGAAAGCTGAAGATGAAGAGGAATTTCACCTTTCAACACGACAATGACCCCAAGCATACATCAAAATCAACAAAAAAATGGCTTCATCAGAAGAAAATTAAAGTTTTGGAATGGCCCAGCCAGAGCCCAGACCTAAATCCAATAGAAGATCTGTGGGGTGACCTGAAGAGGGCTGTGCAATCTGACAGATTTAGAGTGCTTTTTCAAGGAAGAGTGGGCAAATATTGCCAAGTCAAGCTGTTCCACGCTGATAGATTCCTACCCAAGAAGACTGAATGCTGTAATTAAATAAAAAGGTGCTTCAACAAAGTATTACTTTAGGGTGTGCATACTTATGCAACCAGCTTATTGTACATTTTTTTATTTTTTATATTTTTTCCCAAAACAGATTTGTTTGTTTTTCAATTAAATTGTACAGGTTATAGGTCACATTAAAGGTGGGAAAAGTTTTGAAATGATTTATTATAGTCTTATTTTTATATCACAAAAAGCTGGCATTTTAACAGGGGTATGTACACTTTTTATATCCACTGTATATATCTTGAAAACTATAAAAGTTATTAAAAAAAGTTAAAATGCAAAACGTATTCAGCATATACTTCCACTTTACAATGGTGATATTAATATGTCAGGTATAATGCTACATTTATCCAAAAAACGATGCTGTAGGTGAAACAATGAAGCCACAGAGAAGGAATGGATGAGATGAAAAGTTTAATAGTATTAAAACAGCTTTCGCCTCCAGCAAAACTCAGCACATATAAACGTTCCACATTACGTTTTCGTTTACATATTACTTCATCAGATGTGGGCTCAAAGGGAAATCAACAGACCTATAAAGCTACTCTCTGAGTTCCAGAGCAGTCCTTGGTCAATTTTGATTGCTACATTTATATTACACAAGTAATAATAACATAAATCTAATTATAATAATTAAGCAACAAGTTGTAATATCTCTCTAACCATGGTTGATTAGGCCCCAACTACCAGTGTGTGTTTTGTTCATGCAAATGTGATCTTTAATTTGTTTTTAAGCAGCTGTGTAGATGTCGTTTAATGTTGAGATATTTGCATAAATATGATTTTAGGCATATCTGTATATTTAATTGACAAACAAATGTAAATCTCTGCAAAACAGTGTTAGTTAGACACCAATTATCAGTACAAATGTTTTCAGAATTGTGTATGATTTCATTAGTTACCATGGAATTCCATACAAACACCTTCTAGTTCAAGTTGTTAATATAATAATTAACATATGGCTTATATTAATAATATTTCTGGAAAATAATTCACATTTTTCCTGGTACAAAGTATCCCATTTGTCTACTGAGTTGGCCCTAACATTTGTGGTAACCAGGCATGTGAAACACTGTTCAACAATGTGTTCAAGTGTCCAATTCCAGAGATATTTACAGAAATATGGTTTTATGCAAATATATATATATTGTATACTAAATAAGTAGAAATATCTGCAAATTTGTTATAATCTTCAGTGGGTATTAGTGGCAAATTTTGCAGCATTTTGCAAGCTTTCAAGTGATACCATGAAATCATACACAGCCTATCAGGTAGAAGGTAGTAGCAGAAATATTAATACGACTTACATTCAAAAAAGAAATGTCACATTCTTGCTTAATGATCACTGTATTTGATTCAGCAGACATTCTTGATCTGTGTGCTGACATGTCCTGTGAAATGCTGTTCTTCCCATGCTACTATGTGGAAACTAAATGAGATATTTATAAAATACAAAATACAAATTAGTATCATATTTATTGCAAAGTGGTTGTTCAACACCAGGTAGTAATGAAACGTTTCCTCAACATGGTGTCTGTTTTCATCTGATTCCATTGTGTAGCATACAAACACCTTCTACTTAAGGTAGGTAGTTAAATTAATACAATTACTAATGTATGCCATTTATATGTAACCTTTCAGATAAATAACTCACAGTTACCAAGACTGAGTTCCTTTACTACTTTTTCTTCACTATAACCCAACAATCATATTTGTTATAAAAATCAAGGAAAAAGGCAAAATTAAGTCTTGTTCCATATGAACAATCTCGTTAGCTGATTTGAGGCTCTTAACTTTGAGAACAAATCCTTCATTTATGTATAAAATGTCATACAATGGTATCAGAGTTTACCAAGAGCCAAGCTATCAACCACCCCTTCTTCCTTCCAGAACTTAAAGATGAGAAGGAAAAAGACTGTTCATTCACTAGATGTCTACAGACAACTCAGATACTATCTTGACAGAACTAATGCCTTCAGAAATTCTGATCAGTTGTACATTTCATACGCAAATATTAGGCTATCACTCTCCAGACTATTACAAGACTAGTCAATAACCAGAGGTAAAATCCTGTACCTTGTACCTGAGAGATAAAGACATTAGCCATTATGCCACACCCCCCCCACCACCACCACCATTTCTCATGAAGGTAAGAAAAAAAGGACACCCAGTGTCAAAGAAGAAAGTTTCCAAATGGTTGTTTTATGCTATTTTCTTTTGTTATTCCCATCATAACAAGTCAATTTCAAGCAGGTTCAAGCCAAATTCTACTAGGGCCTTGGCTTCAACACTGGCGTTTTGTAAATGGATGAGTTCTAAAAGCATTCTAGAGGCAGCAACTTGGTCCTCTGTACATACTCATACAAAACACTACAAACTAGACTGCTCCTCCTAGTTTACAGCAGGCTTTCCTAGGATGATTCTCCAGGGGCTCATGGACCCTTATCTTTCCTCCTCACAGGATTTCTCTGCATAGACATTCTACTCATATGTCATAGGCAACTGCAGGAATGATCTCACAATGAACATAGTATGGTTATGTAAGTAAACTTACCATAACTCTTAATGTTCAAATATTGCACTGCTGCAGTAGCCATTCTGTCCCTCAGTCCCTCTTATTTACTGTATGATTTTGTTTGTCAGGGTGAGAACATTTATTTTTAAACATCTACGACTGACCTATTTCAGGGCTTTTGCCTCCCCTCTTTAGTTGGCATGAAAGCACTGAAAGGCTTGGAGTCCAGATTGCTGTTTTTTCTCCCTGCTCTGCTTCAGCTTCCAACAGTTTAGGCATGTGAAAGGGGCTCTTAATCTTTGAAGCTGGCCAGCTGTTATATCCTAGGCAGGACATAACCCATACAGCTTAGGCTACTGCAAAAGTGATCTATTTGAATATTTACTGTTATGGTATATTTATCTACACAACTGTACATTGTCATTCTAGAAAGAAAAATGTGTCACATTTTCTGGAATGCAATGCAAGCATATTCTTTAGAACTCAGAAGGCAAGGGATGAACATGATGAATATAACATTTGCCAAAAGAAGAAGGCAGGCAAATTTACATTTTCAGTTTGCCACCCAACATCATGTAGAAATCTGAAGATTTCCAGGCACAGTTCATTTCTGTCACACTTGATAAACACTTAGGAAGTAGTTAATTTGCAAAGTTTTACTTTAGTCGTTCTGTTATGAATGCTTGTGAAGTAGATAAAAGCAGCATACCATTCTACACTTTCAGCCAATGTTCAAAGACCTGTAACCAGTGGTATGCCATTACAAACTGTGGGCTTATCAGTTACTGCAGTACCTACAGTTCAAATTATTAACTTCATTATCACTGCAATAATTCTCTCTCATTACATCCAAGTGACGCATTCCAGGTGTATCTGCAGTTAACTCCTACAAACACCTCTAGGCATCAAATATCGTGTCCTTACATCTGCATCAGTAATTCCAAAACCATGCTATGTACAATGTTTTAAAATATTTCATCTTAAAGCTTACACAATGGCAAACTCAACTGCATTAATATTTGACCTCTGTTTAGTGTAGGCAAATAGATATTAACTGTTGTTTTTATTATATTAATTTATATAGATATTTGTCACAGTTTTCTAAATATCTCAACAACCAAGTAACACAGACTGAACTCCTTAGTCTCACATGAAAGTTCTTAGGTAGATGAATACAGTGTTGCTGACATTATGTGTGTAACTTGAGTGGTTGCTGAGATACTGTAAGTTGTTTACAAAGCATTACAAATGTAATAGACTTGCTGTGTTTACTGTGACTTATAAAATTTGGTTTAAGACTTAGAATCTAAAGAATACTACCACTATAAAAATAAGTGCTTAAGAGTTTGCCATTTACACTTTTTTCATAATCCATACAGTTCCAGAGATATCAACATTTGTTTGAAATGTGATGACATAATTTGAGTCTGTCAAAAAGCTTAGGCTCCACCCATTGGCAGTTACATTGCAAACTTCCTGAATTCCATTGGCATAAATAAGCTGTCTTGCAGAACAACAGGTTGCTTTGTGATTCCTGGCAATATACTTGCCATACCAGTCAGTGCACATTTTTTCATTTTTAGAACAGCCTCGTGTGCATCAGATGAACATTCACTGTAAACATAGATGCAAATTGTACTTGTCTGCCTGCATTTTTATGCTATACTTAAAACAAAACTGAATTTGCTTACTGTGACATATATTTTACAAAAATTCCATAAGTGACATTTTTATATATTTTTTCTTCAACAACACAATAAGCATCCATTTGCTGCCTTCAGACAACCCTCAGTCAGAGCTATGCTATTTCTAAGATCTATAGGCACTCACCAGGCTAACATCTGCAGTCCAAATTGTTGTTCTGAGTGCCAGTTCACCAGATTTGGGTTTCTGGATCCATATTTTTGTTGTGCTACTATCCTTTAATTCAGTTCTGGAACTGACTAGGCTGACAATTGTAAATAATATGTACCATGGCTAGCTTGTCATTGTTAAAAATAATAAACATTATTAGAGTATTCTATAGCAGCAGTACTTTATTTTCCAGATGTCCGCAGACGTTTATTCAACAGCAAGCAGGCAGAATTCATGGTGATACTCTCTAAAAGCAGGAAATGCAAGCATTTTTATAAACAGGTAACTAAAAAACAGATAACTAAAACATCCAACTAAATTAATGACAAATGGTACTATAAATCCTTATAAAAAAGGAGTGCCCATGTTCCTCTTGGGTAACCAAGCATGTATATTCATGCAGTGTCAGCTTAGCATAACTTTCCAGTGCTTTCCATGCATGCTATACATACTAAAGAAGTTAGGAAAACAGTCCTTAATCATGTCAGTGTGATATGTTTCTTCTCAAGTTCCCGATACATCAGCACTTCCACTATACAAACTGAAGAATGTGTATTATCACCCAATTATCCCATGTGTCCATCTGACTTCTAAATGCAGTTAAAAAAATACAATACAAATGCACCTTATATTCCTATTGCAACACTGATAAACATACCTTAAACAAAATATTGCTTGCTTAGCTGAATATTTACTGCTTTTGTGTCGTGAGTCTTTTTGCACTGCCATTTTTAAAAGCATTTTTACATGTTGCAGTTTTCAATGTGCTTTTCTATTACTGCCAGACTTTGCCTCATGTTAATATTACACACATCTAAGTCTTGCACAAGTTATTTCCTATGAATACTGTTGAACTTAACTTTGCTACTTTACACACTTTCACAGCTTTTTCCAGTGTCAAATCAGATTTAGACAAAACTTTGCTCCTTATTGTGTCTTCTTTACTGCCACATACAGTTCTATCTTTCATCAGTTATTCATGCAATTTGCCAGACTCCCTATCTATAGTTTTGTGTCTTAACTCAGATAAATATGTATCAACAGACTTGTGAACCCTGTTTTTTGGTGAAAATCAGATGAAGCATATGCGGAAAGTTCTTTCTAGAATGACAACACTGCTTGAAATTACATTTAATGGTATAATTTATACAGAAGTCAGACTTCTGTTCTTCAGTAAAGTTAAACATATTAAACACATTTGTTGTGTCATCTGCCATTTGAAGAAAAGTGGCAAAATGAAATTCTTTGATCATTTCAGTAGTCCAGAACAGATGATCTAAAATGTCCAGGCACATCATAGCTCTCAACTTCTTTGCTCAGGAATCAGTGACAAAACTACCCACACATGAACTGATTCAGCAATAACCATATTTAAAGGGACACGATAAAATGAAGTATTTAGGAGTATGAGTTAAAAAGGATTCTGTTATGGCAGCTAAGGATATGTGAGAAGAGACTAAACAAAATATAATACAAAAACTGAGAACTTGGAAGATCTTGTTTATAGAAAGGGGGAGCAAGATGCAAGCAGTGAAAATTATTTTAGTCTATCCATCCATCCATTCAGCCATCCATCCATCCATCCATCCATCCACAACCCCATTTCCCATTTTTGCATATAGGGTTTGGGTGTCACTTCAACAGTTACAATCATATAGACCCAAGGTTTTATACACAGGTCAGGCATATTTTTTATCAACCAGAGAAGTTGTGGACAGAAATTAATAGAGCTGAATGATTTTATCTGTGAGGGGAAGAGGGCAAGGATAAAGTGAGGTAAGCTGATCCTCCCAATAGAGCAAATTGGTTTAGGAATACCTGATTTTAAGGTATATTTTAGAACTATATGTATTTAAGGCTCATATATGTAACACAAGCAGAAAGCTATAATTCAAAGTGAAAAGGGATGATGATGAAGCAGTAGACAAATTCAAGAAATAAGGAAAGAGTGTGATTATGAATGCAGATCCTTAAGGAGAATAACAAAAGCCATACACAGTGTTATATTCATAAAATATCAGAAAAAAATTCTAAAAACTAAGCAAATGCAAGAACGGAGAAAGGAGATTTTGCCAATAGGGATGATTGCAATTAGGGAAATAGGCAAAAGATAGCCTGAATTTCCTGGAGAAAACTGGCAAAGGAACCAAGGTATCGGGAGCAAAAAACTACAGAAGGAAAGGTAATAGAATGGGAAGACACCGAGAAGACATTTGGATTGCCGGCTAGAGACTGTCTTCATTATCAGGGACTGATACCAGAGTACAGACAAAGAAAAAGGGATAGGGGAATCCTAACTAAAAGACCAGCTCTGGTAGTGTTTTTTTGTTGAATATACAGACCAGCTCTGGTAGAATTTTTAGTTGAATCTAGAGACTGGCTCTGGTAGAGCTTTTAGTTTAGTCTAGAATAGAAGCCACTGATAAAATGGATTAATTAATAAGGCATATACAATATTATACAATAACTACAGGAATCAATCAGAGAAGGTTAGAAAAGATTGGGAAGAGAGATCGGGTCTATATTAGAACACCGAACGTTCAAAATTTCGAGTGTTCTAATATCGACCCATTTTCAGCGAACGCTGATTTTTTTCCTAGGGAAAGAATCCGGTTGTCCATTTCTGTTGCTTCGGTATTTTCAGTGCTGTGGTGGAAAGTTACAGATTGGGTTTAGGTAAGTGTGTGATTGTGTGGACGTGAGGGTTAGGGCGGGTTAGGTGAGTTACGGTTAGGGCGCGGGTCAGGTAAGTATGCGATTGTGTGGACATGAGGGTTAGGGCAGGGTAAGTGAGTTAGGGTTAGGGCGCTGGTGAGGTGACTGTGCGATAGTGATGGACCTTAGGGTTAGGGTTTAGGTTAAGGTAAGTGGATAGTTAATGATGTATGTATAGTTTAGTGTAGGGTTAGGTGTAAGAGTTTAGGTGTATGTGTGTGGATTGCTGTTTGTTTGGTGTGCTTGTGTTGTGTGTATGTGTTTTGGAACAGCAAATATTTTCCCTAGGAAAAAATTCGCTGTTCTGTATATTTGATGTTTTAAATTTTCAATTCATAGGGTTCGATATTAGAACACTTAAAATTTTGAATGTTCGGTGTTCTGATATAGACCCGAGAGATATGATAAGCAATTCACAAGGAAACAATGCAGGAGATATGTATGATTCCCAAATATGCAATAATGTCTAGATAATTTAGGAGTTTTGCTTGGAAGTGTTGCATATGTATTTTATACCGCAAGCAGACTCCAAAGAATTTCTCCTCAGGTAGGTGGCAAATGTTGGAGTTGTGATGGGTAAGAAGGAGGTAAGTGGGAACATATGTTTGGGAGTTTAATGAGTTGGTAGACTTTAAAAAATCCCTGCAGAGTAGTCTGTCATAAATTTTGGGTAGGCAAATGGGTGTAACAAAGGATTTTTTTTTTTTAGCTGGGATATAGGATCTAGATGTAGTATGGCCTTGTTAAATTTTATTCTGGTGGAGGCCAAAAAAAAAAAGCAATTACTAGAAAATGGAAATCAGAGTCTATACCAACTGTATTTGAAGTAATGAATACTGTAAGAGAGATAAAAGAACTGGAAGTGAGATCTTTAGAAAAGGGTAGGAACAAACTACATAGAAAAAATGGAAATTGTGGGAACAATGTATGCAGAATAATGTTTTGGGGAAGTGAGGTTTAAGGGAAGGCAGGAAATGAGCAATGTATGCATTGTTGTATCAATGATATATACATAAAAACATGTATGTGATGCATAATGTTTGCAACTGTTAACATGTTAACAAGGTTTGTTTTCTTTTATATAAATATATGTTGGCCTATGTCTTCAGTGATGATTCAAAAAAGGTGTTAAAAAAAGAATCATGGGCAAAACCAAAAATAATGGGGAACAAAAGCCTAATTCTGGGACAAATTTAAATATCATTCTGATGTACTTAGAATGTTGATTTGACAACAGGTTTACGTCAACACTCACTTTCTGAAGAACAGGCAGTACAAAAGTCTAGTGTCTGGCATTACTGACCAACTGACTTTAACCCGAAGTAGTTTATCTAGAAAATAATAAATTTTACAAGGAACAGTGTAAAAATATGATGAAAATCATGGACATTCTGCAAAATCAGTGACAGTCAAGAGTTATGGTATTCAATCTGTCCATTCCAGCATTGTGTCACATTGCCTTAAAGAACCAATGGTAGAACAGGACCTATGGCAAACATACAGCAGGTATTATAATAAAGAAAATGGTAGATGCTTTCAAAAGTGCTGTAGGTTCACTGCTTCTGAAGTACTATGGCCATATTGTCTAAAGTTTTCAATGTATGGCTCAACAGTCGAGTTATAGTAATTTGCTCATTTTTCATTGCTTTAAATTTGTTACTTGCAGCTACATTTTAGTTTGCTTCATGTGATTTCTGCTTATTTTTACATTTGGCATTCCAATTTGACTCAAAATAATTTCTGGAGGTTGTAGATTGCAACTACTGCTTGTTTTTGTCAGGAAATTTGTGGAATTTTGGAAAAGGAGAAACATGATCACACAAAAACAAAATTGCTCCTGGTTGTCTGATGGGTCCTGCTCATTGCAGTTTTCATACCTAGAGCCTCTTAATTCTGAGTGTAAGGTAGGTGTTGGTGTCTCGATGATCGAAGACTGTAAGCTATATCAAATTCAAAACGGTTAAAAGTATTTTGATCCTGCTTTGAGACCATACAACGTTTGGTCAGAACAGATTCTAACAACTTTGTTGGCACATACACCTCAAAAAAAAAAACCTCCTTTACCAAAGTGTAAAGTTCTCTCTTCACCAACATCAACCTTCCACACACACTGATTTGCCCATGGGAGCATATCTCTCAAGTTTTAACTTTGCTGACATGCTTATCCCTATGTCTCACATCTGTTTAAGCCAGAGCTGTCTTGCTGTTATTCACTGCTCTGATTCCTAACATTCCCCCATTATAATTCACTGCCTGATATTTACTAATAAAAGTGACTGTTTGCGACTTCTTATGCACCACTGCTACACTGTGTCAGTGTTCCCCTGCATCTTTGTATGCTGCAGTCGTCTTCTGCGCCCTGGATGCATCTAGGAAAGGACCTTGGCTGAATGGATTATCTCTTGAATGTCAAAACTAAGCATCATGTCTGGAAGAAACATTCCATACAGTCACTTCCTGAACTTGTAAATGAGGCAGAAGAGCATCCTGGTGCAGAGAGAACAAATCTATAAAAGCGTCTTTTTAACTTACAAAGTCTTGCTTGTTAATACTACTTGCTGTAATGCTGCCTTCTTTCTTATCTGGCTGTCAGTACAGCCTAAAGCTTGATAAGCTATGAATGCTGTGTTATGTCCAGCAGAGAAACTACAGCTTCAGTCTCACAAACTCAACATGCATCATTGTGACTGTAAATGGCATAACATCCCCCATACTTGTGAGCAACAGATGAAAACATAAACACAGTTACTGCACATGGAGAAGTGCACGCATAATGAGTACATGAAATGACAATCTCCAGTGACAACTGGGACATTGCATTATGCTTACCTTCACTTCTGGACTACCTGACTTCTCTGCATTCTCCTTTTCATAGAAGTAATTCTTTTCTGATGTGTTTGCATCTGTCGGAAATTCCTAGAAAACATAAATATTTAATGTTATTACTATTTGTCCTTGAGGAACTGACTGTCTTACTCCACCTAAAGAAATTTATCAAATGAACCCTGGTGAGCAGCCAATGCACATTTTCCTAAGGTACTGTACCCTCGGGAAAACTCTTATTAAACACCTGAGCTTTTTCTTCCTATCACTTTTCCATACTAATTTACTGATCTAAGTTATGCCTGCTGTCTACTCCTTATGTACCTGCAACTTCCCTGACCTTTAAATTTTGTCATGGAATCCTGACTGTATTTTCTGTAACTCAGTTTCCACCATTTGCTTATCATAATTATCAAAATAGGACATGCTGGAGGGACAGATTCATAACCCAGAGGCTCCCTTCACTCTGGAATAAAATCCCAGTCCAGGTTAGGCAGAGTCCCTCATTGACTCTCTTCAAGAGGAATCTTGATGAGTGGATGGGAGATCGTAGGTTTACCCCGGGTATCACTTCTGTGTCACTGTTAGACAGAGGCACAGTATACTAACCTTGAAAAAGGGCATAGCAAAATTAATTTAAAATGGGTGGCGAAAGCCAAACACACTCTGGCTAGACTTATAAATGCCCTAGGGCAGATAGCCTAGTATGAACCTATGAACCTATAATTCTTTGTTACTACCCTTTGGGATTAATACAGTAATACAGATTATTTTTCTACAAGGTACAGATAAAAATTAATGAACACAAAATTCATATTATAGTTATGGACACTTATAGTGCCTTTTTATTACCATACAGGAATAGCAGATATGGTTGAGATAATTTTGTATTGTATGATGCACCCTGACTATGTTCCAGTTTCTAGAAAAATGCAAGCTAGTTAAGCATCACTCTATCACAAGACCCAGTATTAACAGCAGTTAGAAAGGTGCTTAACAATTGTTAAGTACCTTTGTAAGAACTGTTATTATTCAGTCTCAAGCTAGGAGGCAAATACTTACAGTGCCAGCCAGCAAACAACAGTGACAGAAGCAGAAACAGCTTTGTTTCTGCCTTCTGTGCCTGCCTATGAAGTGTCTCCAATTTCATCTCATAATGTTGCCCTGTCCCTTGTAAATCTGTTTGATTTTCTGGAAAAATCAATGAGGATTACAGTCAGACAAAAATGCCAGAAACTGAGTTTAACTCTTCTTCTTGTTCAGAGAAGTAGACTGATGCAAAACTTGATAAAAACTCTCCTTGTTTCTGATCCTTTGCCTCACCCATGAATACCAAACAAAAACTGATAGGTGTGCTGCTGCTACCTGTCTGTTAGTGCTTGTTGAGGGCTTTGCATTTTTCTTCCTATAACCTGTGGTACATGGAGCAGCTAAAGCACCATGCACTACAAAGAATTATGATTGGGTCTCCGATCATAACCCTATATTATATGTTGTTGACATGAATGCTAATATTCACCTCTCAAGCTTCACTCTTGAGGTGAATCTCTTGGGATCCATGTCTCAAACACATACTAATGTGGTAAGGATCAGAAACCCAATCATAATCCTCTGTGTTAAGAGGTTTGCAGAACTAAGGATACATCCAGAAGGGCACATGTGAGTACCTGTGCACTAATATTTATTGTAGCTGATTTATTTTTCTACCTATTTAGCTCGTTTCTATATTTTTTAAATTATTTGAATGTGGTAAATGAAACAAAAATATTAAACAATCTACATGAACAAAGTCAGAAACTATGTAAATAATTTCAGACAGTGAAGAAGTGGCAAGTCAGTATTTTTTGTGTTTGTTGTCACTGGATGACACATATTACACCACCATCCTTACAAATAGTAAGGAAAAACAAAGATCTGAGCAACATCTAAATCTCCCCAACACAAAAGGCCGTATTACCATGCAGCTCTTGTACCAGTACTTCATCTGCATAATTGAAGCTGTTTGCGTAGAATATACTCAGCAGAGCACTGTTAACACCAGATCTATCCATCCAGTGCTGCTGAGGACATTACCAATGTTACATCCATCCATCCAGTTCTGCTACATCACATCCAGCTCCTATAAAAACTCAATGGACAACCTCCTCTGTCTACAGAGTTTGCTAGGCAAGTAGGGAATGGAAGTAGAATACTAGGTCTTTCTTCTGCATTACACACACACACACACACACACACACACACACACACACACACACACACACACACACACACACACGAGCACAAGCGCACGCACACACACACACACACACACACAACCCCCTACACACAACTTACCATCCACCCACTACATGTCTTTGGGATGTGGGGGTGGGGTGGGGGGAACCAGAATACACAGAGAATCCAACACTATCACAGGGAAGACATGAAGACTCCTCATAAAGACAAGTTAGTCAAGAATCAAATCACACAAGACCTTTATGGGCTACTCACTCTGCTATGTGCACCCCACACAGACTTCAAACAATGTTTCTCCAAGTTGAAGAAAATCACTGGACATGGGACACTCAAGTTTTGGGGGCATGGGAACACATCATCAATGTACACCAGTCTAAAAGACTATTTGAAAGCCTGACTGCATCCCTGTAACCTAACCTGGCGTGATAACACTAATTCTAACAGACTTGATAAAAGGGCTATAACTCTCCTAAACATATTGGCCTCTCTCTTAGGTAAAACAGTCATTGCAGAATACAAAGAGAGCTCAGTGCAATGAATGTCTCAAAAGATTCTCCACAGCAACACTCTGCTGGACTCTAGCAGGTCAGTTACATGGAACAAACTGTACAACAACATCTCTAAATAAAGTGCATTATAAATTAAGGCATAACTATGCCCCAGTTTTAACAGTGGATGGTTACCTTCTCATATCTACCTTATATTACTGTCAGACCTTACTCCAAGGTAACAACTGAATCCTAACATGGAACTATTCTCCAAATCCTTAGTCATAATATTAATGATAATGACCACAGAAAATTACTGGGTGTCATCATAGATGACCAGTTGAAATTCAACAACTATGTATCATATATGTTTAAAAAACTAGGTCTTGGTGAGTATCTTCACATGCTGAACCCTGTTTTCACAAAATTTCAACAAGGCAACACTGATAATATAGACTGTATCTTAAATAACACTATATCATGAATAGATGTAGGTTAAAAATGAAAAAAGACATCTGGGTGCACAAGTCCTAGGATAAAAAAGTGCCCAATCCTGGTTTGTGCACTGGTGCTAGGACTAGAAAAAATGGCAGAGTAGAATCCTCAAGACAAAGAAACATTCCTACTATGAGGTAAGGCCTGCCTCAAGGGGAGGATAGACCCTGCTTTAGAAGGAAGTAGTAGTCCACAAAAAAGACACAAACTAACAGCAAAAAAAGAGATGACACAGTGAACTGTTTATGATTAGGAAGAAATTATGCATTGTTACTATTATGCAAGAGGCCCAAAATTACCAGATAGAAAATATTCAGAAAGATTACGACAGAAATTAGAGAAAAGAAAAACACTTGCACAAGTAAAACTGTCAAAAGCTTCAAATGCAAATTTGTGTTCATTAATACAACAAATCCATGAAAAACATTACGTAGACAAAGAAACTTTGGGCCGCCTGGTAAACGAAGTGACAGAGAAAGTGTGAAAATATAAAGTGCAAAACCCAGAGATTTTTGAAAGGTATATAAAAAAGAAACATGGGCATGGGAAAGAAAAAGAGATCTGATATGGAACAATATTTATGCAAATGAAAAAGCCAAACTAATCAATACGAAAAAGCAGTTCCAAAGATATTTAAAGAGAAACACAGACAGAAAGGCAAAAGCACCCAGATATGGAAAATTTCACAACACAAAAAATAAGAAAACAAAGAGGAAAAGTAGAAAAGATGATTAGTAGTAGAGAAGTTAAAGAAACAGAAAATGAAGTTATGGATTATATGTGAAGTGAAAGATTTAATGTTGAAAATCCAACTCATGCAATGTCACAGCATGATATAACAACGAGTCCACAAACTATGGAGAAACAGTTGGAACGGGAAGCATCTGATGATATGACCACATGGTGATGCTCTGGAGCCTTCGGTGGGAAACCAGTACAAAAGTTCAGTTGGAGTTGCACAGCAAGTGAAAGAGCATGAAACAGTGGCAACTCTGATGTGGAAACGTAGTGGAGTGATGGGCCAGTAAGTTCCCATAGGAAGAAATAGCAGATGATGCAGGATGCAGATGAAGAGGATATGTCGCAGGAAGACCTTCTAGAACTTTCTGTACAATATCTACAGGAAACAGACAGCAAAGAATGCTCTCTCAGTTTACAAGAAAATGATCTAAGGGAAGAGTTGCTTGATTTAATAGAGATGGATACACATTTTAAGATAGATGAAAAGAATAGATTACAGAAAGTAAATAAGACCCAAAATGTTAGAAGTCTGTTAAAACAGATTAACTAAGTAATCAAGACTACTAATAGAAATTCATGGGATACAACAGAAGTAAACATGATATACTACTGTGAAGCTAAATTAATAACAGATAAAGTCTTACCACAAAAACATAGAGCAATAAGCGAGAGGAACGAAAATAAAATGCCATCATGGGATCATTGAATAGAGAAAACTATAAAGCAATTAATACAAGAATCACCACTGTTAGAAGAATATTGAAGAGGGAACAGATCAACAAAAATACTTAGAAAGATAGACATGGTAAAAGCAATGCACAATATCAGAACAGACCAACATCTATCATATACAATTGCAAATAATAAACTAAAGATATCAGCACAGGCAGAAAGCACTTACAAGATACGCAGGATAAATATAAAGAAAAAGTAAGATATCAGCAATTTACTGTGACCCAACAGATTTATAGAGACTTGGGGGGGGGGGGGGTCAAAAGGAATAGAAGCATCACCAAAAAAAGAAGAAATGCACACATTTTGGAGAAGTATTTAAGAAGACCCCGTGGAACATAACAAAGACGCTGAATGGACAGAAAAATAAAAGAAACAGTAAGAAGTTCAAATGTACAAGATATGAAATGGGATGAAGTATCAGCCAGAGAAACTGAAACAAAATTAAGAAAAGCTCCTAATTCGAAACCCCCAGGCCCAGATACTGTACCTGACTTCTGACTAAAAGTATTGACATCTCTACACAAAGATTTAGCCCAGAGGAAGAATTATTTATATGTGAATCCCGAACAGAACTATACTCCTCCTTAACAGTGAACCTGTAAGCCATCATAAAAACTATAGACTAATAACCTGCCTTCCAACGATGTACAAACTATATACTGGAACTGATACAGACAGAGTATACATAGTCATTTAGGGTTCCTATTACGTGATCGAAGTGTTGAAACTTCGAACATAATAAGGTCGAACCCTTATGTTCGAAGTTTCAATACTTCGAACACATAAAATAAAAAAAAAAAAAGAAAAAAAAGAAAAAAAATGTAACTAACCACTGTAAGTAGGGGGCAAGCCCCCCCTCCATCCCTACCCCTTGCTACTTAAATATACCAACTCCGAGATCACAGTACAGTGCAGGGATGGGAAGATTTCCCTTTCCTGCACTGTAGTGCGATCTCGGAGTTGGTATATTTATAGGGCAGGTGGTGTGGGGGGCGCAGGAGGGCTTGCCCCCTCTGCTTACAGTGGTTAGTTACGGTTTTTCTTTTTTTTTTTCTTTTTTTTCATTTTACTTGTTCAAAGTATTGAAACTTCGAACATAAGGATTCGACCTTATTACGTTCGAAGTTTCAGCACTTCGATCACGTAATGGGAACCCGTCATTTAGAAGAAAACTCAATCGTGGCACTAGAACAAAAGGGTAATAAACGAAAGTCATATGAACAAAGGATTATTTGTTGCTAAGAAAAGCCATAGCAGAGAATTGAAAAAAGGGAAAGACTCTTAAGTATGGCATGGACAGATTACAAAAAAGCATTGAGAGTATCCCACATTCATGGAGAAAGGCGTGCTTACAGATATACAAGATACATCTTACATTGATCAATTACATTACAGTGACCATGAAACAATGGCAAACCACTTTGCAATTAAGCCACGATAAAGGACAAATTATTATCCCAAGGATAAAAATTCAAAGGGGGATATTCCATGGTGATTCTTTGTCACTGTTGTTGTTTTGTCTTGCCTTTAACCCATTAAGCTGTTTACTTAACAGGTTAGGTCTTGGTTACAATTTGGCTACCACAAAACAACTTTGTCCAAAGACTTCTCATCTACTTTTCTGGATGACTTAAAAACTGTAGAGTTCATCAGATGACTAGTTGAAAGCACAACTGCAAGTGGTTAACACTTTCTCAGATGATATAAGAATGACATGTGGACTTGATAAATGTGCAAAAACAATGTTTAAAGCAGAAAAGTAGTACCAAGAAGGTATCAGTTTGGGACAGGAATGTGATATAAAGGAACATGAATGGGAAGGAGTGTATAAACATTTGGAAATTAATGAAGGATCAACAATAAAACATGAATAAATGCAAATAAAATTAAGTAAGGAATATTTCAGAAGACTAAAACTAATACTGAAAACAGCCTTGACAATTAAAAATAAAGTGCAAACTATAAACTAATTTGTTCTTCCTGTTCTAACTTAACAGTTCTGGTGAGACTGACTGGCCGCAAAAGGTATTGTATCAACTGGTCAGGAAAACAAGAAAAACGTTTCACGCTTATTAAATGATAAAAAAAAAAAAAAAATCACCGTACAACAAGATTCTATATTCACTCTTTAGAGGAGGTATGGGCTTCCCTGAAATTGATTACCTGCAGTTGTAAGACTGCATATGTACCTGGTGACCTCATCAGATCCAAACATAGTGAAAGTTCTAAAACAGGAGGAGATGAAGTCTCTGATGATCTTTCTGCTTAGTTAAGCAGAAGCATTCCAATGTCAAGCAGGAATGGAAATCAAATCAGAAGTACAGAAAATCACACAGCAGCTGTATGTGCCAAAAAAAAACAAAACAAAATAAATAATATATGGAGAAGGACTGGATGAGAAGGAAAGAAATATGGAAAGGCCATAAAAATAGTGGTAAGATTAGAGATCTCCTAGAACAACCTCACGTTGATCAGGATTTGACGCAGCAATGGTTAAGGAGAGATGAGCTGAAACCAAAGATAAAAGGTTAATAATGGCAGTCCAGGATAGTAGACCGCATTCACAATGGTTTACAAAGTCCACTGAACATGTGGGAGAAGCAGACAAATGTAGGTTCTGTAAAAAGAATTGAAAACAGTCTCACGCCTTTTTTGCTGGGTGTGATAACACTCATGGCAGGGGGCCTGTACATTGAGAGGCACAATAATGTGGCAAGACTGCTGTACTGGGAATTGTGCAAACACTGCAACATATAAGTAGCTGAGAACAGTGGAAACATGAACCATACAGCATTATACAGAATGGTGAAGTGTACATCACATGGGATCATTCATTACCAACAGTTCAAAAAATAGATGTGAGAAAACTAGACACAGTAGTCCATGAAAAAAAAACACAAAACTATCATTGATCATTGAAATTGATACACTTAGTGACTACAGTGTCTCAAGTACATAGAGACACAAAGTCATAAAATATCAGGATTTCCTGGCAGAAACCAGAGTAAAGTCGAAGAAAGACAGCCAAACAGTTCAAATGGTAGTAGGAGCAACAGGTCTAATAAAAAGAGTCTAGTATTTAGATATGCTGCCAATACATATAACTCTGTATGAATTACAGGAGGAGCCAGTTCTGGGCACAATGTGGATGCTACGAAGAGCACTTTTAGCTAACATCAAAGACTGAAACAACACAAATTTCATGAACTTTATTCACCTGATTTAGGAATGAAGTCTAGTCCCATCATGGTACTAGACCCCAAAAGATTTGGAGAAATTAGCCAAGTAAAAATCTATCTTCCGGACATAGCTAGAAAGCGTATGTAACTACTCCTGTAGACGGCCTCCATCTTCACTAAACTTCAACTTGCACAACTGTCCAAATTTGAGCAATGTTATAGTAAAACAGACACATTTGCAGTAAACTATATCAATAGAACACACCACTGCCTAGCCCAAAAAGAATTAAACTGTTTATAACTACATCACCTAGCTCTTTTTCAGCTAATGACAATACACAGGCTTCTCTCTAAGCCACTGCCCAGCCTTTAGCAACTTAATACAATGCTACTCCCCAATAGAATTTTACGCTCTAGAGAAAAATTCTGCAGTGGTGGTGCTGCAGTAGCGCTGTCGCCTCACAGTAACACGTTGTCCTGTTCGATTCTCAGCTAGAGCGTCTTCTGTGTGGAGACATGCGTGAATGGGTGTACCTTCGTTGAAGATTGTGCATCAGGGCTGGCAATTTGGCACGTAAAAATCTACTGCCAATCATTAGAGGACCTGAGTTCCGCCGTGGCAACCCCTAACTGGGAAAAGCCGAAAGACACAACAAGAGAAAAATCACTAATGGCCATAACCAAATCATCTAATAGCTAAACCATAGAACCAAATCTCATTACAACTAAAATCCATTTAAAATGCAGACTTATTTAAAACACAACTAAAAGTTTACCTATCAAATCAATGGATCTGTTCCTGTACATCTCCAGGATAAATGCCTCTGCTATCTTCCTCTTGCCATACAGTCAAACCATTTCTCTTCATTCAGAATCCTATATGCTACAACCAGTCTTCACTAATACCTAAACAGTTTTACTAGTTTATCCCAGCTATATACATTATTTTGTGGCACTGCTCACCCCCTACCTCTACAGTTCTAATATAAACCATATGACAGCCATATATAATTGTCTCTAAACCTGCTTTACACCACACCTCTTAAATACAATATTAAAGTTTTATGCACTACTTAGTTCCTTCTCTCACCTCCATTTCTTTCATTTTCTAAGCACTAATCACATGATCTATTATCTTTCTGACAAACATACGAATATACCTCTACAAATGCTCAATGTACAACATCTACTAATGCATAAGTATCTTTTATACTGTAATAGTTGCCACTACTTTCATATGAATGTAATCTAATTAGCAAATATATGTGCAACTGCTAATGAATATTATTTTATTTTGTTAATTTACATTACTGAATATATGTTTAAAAATGTTTGGACTATGTTGAAGATTTTCTCCCCAGGCCAATGCTGAAAATGGATTTTTGACTAAACCCAAACAGACAAACCTGGTAAAAAAATAAAAATAGAATAAAATAAAATAAATTAAATTAAAAAATGATGGAATTGGTTGATACAATACCACTCAAGGATGAGACTATTCAAGTTACCCCACTTTACTATCCCAGCACATTTCCTTTCATTTAATAGTTTTTCTGCCTTCTTTTGCTAATTCTTCCATTATTTCTTCCTTCCTTCCATAAATAGTACCAAAATACTGCTGGTTAATATAGTCAAGACGATTTTGGTAGGCTTTACATATCATTCTGAGGATGGAGCTCCTTTGACAGAAACCTAGCAAGTATTGGCAAGGATAACCATAAGGCCTTTTACAGCTATGTACATAAGCTAAAGGGTAGAACCCAAATGTGCAGAACTGGTGGCCAATGGTATCACACACACATAGATCCTACTGAGATGACGAACCTGCTAGTGGATAGGTTTGGTGAAAATTTCACTCTCTTATCCCCTCCTAACTTACAACAACCCCCCCCCCACACACACACACTTTACATATGTGAAGAGCAGGTCCTCAAAGCCCTATCCAAGGCAAAGAACACTGCCTCTTTGGGACGAGATGGCATCCCAAGCTGTCTTCTAAATAGGCTAAAACATGAATTAGCATCACCACTAAGCACCCTTCTCAATTATAGCCTAACCACAGACTTTGTTCCTGCGGAATGGGAAACAGCTACAGTAATTCCCCTTCACAAAGGTGGTGTAACAACATACCCAGGGAATTACATACTCATAAGTCTGCCTAGCCTCATCTGTAAGACCATGGAACGTATCATTATGGACCTCATAAATAAAGACATAGGTGACATTCAAACCCTGGATCCTACCCAATTTGGCTTCATGAAGGGCAGATCATCATCAGCCCCCTTTTCCCCATTTTTTTCGACATGGGGTCGCAGCATTGTGTTAACTGTCACCAACTCTCTCAATTCAGTGCCACACTCCTGCCTTCTTCAACACTAATGGCTGACTGTCACAGATCTTCTTTCACACAATCCATCTACCTCTTTGCTGTACATCCTCGCTTCCTCTTATCTTCTTCCTGTCTGTCCCACATCTTCCCTACCCGATTGTCTTCTGCTTTTCTGCCTGTGTCCAAACCACCATAATCTGTTCTCTTTGATCTTTTCTGTAATAGGAACTTCTTTGGCTTCTGCTCTTATGCCCTAATTTCTTCGCCTGTCCCACAGTGTGCACCCTTCCACCCTTCTCAGGCACTTCATTTCCATCACCTCTAGCTTCTTCAACTGTTCTGCCTTTACTGCCCAGGTTTCTGTACCATATAGTAGTACTGGTCGTACCACTGTCTTGTACATCTTACTTTTCATCTTCTTTGGCATTCTTCTGTCACAGACTACACCTGACACTCTATGCCAGTTCCTAAAAAAGCCAGTCGAAAAAGGAAATAAACACTGCAGCTGTAGTAATAACGTGGTAGAACGTTGTATGGTAAAAACCACAAATACAAACAAATAGCGTAATAAACTTTACTTCATACACGCTTTCGTAAAAACTTCTTCAGAATGCATTACAAATCCACAAACATCACTTAAATACCCAGTTCATTAATTAACATTCAATTATCCAATAAACATATTCCTGGTTTTTCTTAAAAAAACAGACTAAATAAAAAATTCAGTTGCTGTATTCTTATCTATACATAATTTTTTGTTCTTTAAAAAACATTTAATATTGATTGAATCATTCAGACCTGGGGGTCGGTCAGATCTCAAACGAATCTGCCACAAGGTCTCCCTTTGTTCGACAAAATTCCTGAAATCACCCCCCCTCAGGTCTGACTGACAAACTTCTAACACTGAAAAAAGAAACTTCTTAAAATTGGGACACACAACTGAATGTTTAAACAAGGCATTATTGGTGTCATTACTTTTTATACTATACAGATGTTCACGTATTCTAGTTTTTAAACTTCTAGTGGTCATTCCTATATAAAATGAAGTGCAGCTATTACAAAAACTAATATAAATGACACCCTTTGTATTGCAATTGACGTACTGTGGTACTTCAAAAGTTTTATCCATAGAATCTATCATAATGTAAGGGCCCTGTAAAATGAATCTACACATATTACATCCGCGACAAGGAAACATCCCCTTCGTTTGTGTGACACTACCTTCCTTAATTTTGTTGTGATTCTTAAATTCTAAAGCTCTTTTCATGTTATAATTATTTCTTAGTACAAAAAGGGGTTGTTCCCCCATTATATGACTGATGTCTGCATTACCCTGCAAAATTCTCCAATTTTTTCTCAACACTTGTGTAATGTCTCCACTATCAATAGTCATGTCCAGAGAACAAACCACATTTTTGTTCAATTCATCATTATGTATATCCAAGGGGCCAAAGTTGTCTTTATTATTTAAAATTGCTTGATATTGTGTACTACGTTTTTCCACCACCTCTCTTTTTGTATTCTCTAAGGACAAGGAATCATATCCTCTATTAATGAACATATTAGAAATAAATTCTAATTCTTCATAAAAATCTTTGTCCTTGGTAGTCATTCGACTGGCCCTTATAAATTGCCCTTTGGGTATGTTCTTTTTAGTATGTAGTGGATGACCACTTTTGAAATGTAAATAACCATTTGTAAATGTATCTTTCCTAAAAATACCACTTTGAAATCTGGATTCAACTGGATCCCACCAAAACAAAATGTCCAAAAAACTAATTTTCAAACCTATTTCTCCCTTAGTGAATTTTAAAAATTCAACTGTATTGTTAATAGCTGCCAGGAATTCACTAACTGTGTCGTTGTTACCTTGAATAACAAAAACCAGATCATCCACAAACCTGTAATATAATAGAATATTAAAGTTATGTCTTAAAGGTCTGAGAAATTCATCTTCCCACCATGACATCACAAGATTGGCATAGGATGGAGCTGCGGGGGACCCCATGGCCACCCCTCTTTTTTGCCTATAATAGTTGTCCCCAAAGATAAAATAGTTGTGGTTTAATAAAATGTCCAGAAACCTACAAATAGTAGAAATCTGTCCATTTTCAAACTTTCTATTTTTACTCAAAAACTGGCGTATGGCTTCAACCCCCTCCTCATGGGGAATACATGTGTATAAGGACTCGACATCCAAACTAAAGATAATATGTTGCTTGGGATCAAACATATTGCTCTCACTAAACACCTTGAGTTTTTCCAAAAGTGCCAAGAATCCTTTATATATGATTCTTGTTGGGTCACTAAAGGTCCTAAGGTGGCGTCTATAACTAAGGAAATTCCTTCAGTCACTGAATGGGCTGAGGAAACAATTGGTCTAAAAGGTGGGTCTACTAAACATTTGTGTGTCTTCGGTATCCCAAAGAAAATCCCTATTCTTGGATTTGGATTCAAACAAAAATCATACACCTTAAAATTAATTTCATTAGACATAAGTGCATCATACAAAAATGAATGAATCTCTTTAAATTTCTGTTTTATTTTATAGAGCGGAATCGGCTCGTATTCATCCATATTGTTTAACATCTCTTGCATTTTAAATTTATATCTCTCCTGTAACATTATCACTAGATTCCCACCTTTATCACTTTTCATAAATCTGAAAGTCTCATTCTTCTTCCGTAACTCATTGAAAGCCTTTCTTTCCTTAAATGTTAAATTATGGCTAACTCTGGTGTTTTTATTCAACATAATTTCCAAATCCTGTATACACATGTCTTCAAATACTTTTAAGGTATGATTTAACTGTGGATTAAAAGTAGATGGTTTAATAAGACTGTTTTCTGTCATGGAGATGTCATGCATTAAATAATGTAAGTTTAATTTCCTCACATATTTCTTTATATCCACTATGGTTTTACTATAATCTGCTTTTCTTGTTGGCACAAAATTTAAGCCAAGTTTCAAAACATGAGTTTCATACTGATCAAAAACTTTGTCTGTTAAATTAATAATTTCAAAGTCATTGTTCTCTAAGTTTCGTCTGCTGAAGAACTTGATCCCAGGAATGTGCGACTCCTGGTGGATATTGTCCTTTTTTCCAACGGTGTTTTCTTGCCAAAAAAAATCGATGTTTTCAAATTCTTTTGATTAGTGGCTTTATTACCACTAATAATTTTGCCTTGGTTGGTATTGTTGTCATTAAGCTCATTCATGGGAGTATTGTCACTGGATTCGGCCCCCAAAAGTTGAGGAGCCTTATCATTGATAGCCCCATTTGAGGCCATAGTCTTACTCATGGTTTTATTAGAACTACTGCCCCAACCAAAAGCACGGTTAGTGTTGTGCCCAGAGCTATTGCTCTTAGGGCCTTGTGTTGCATAATAATTACGTGTATTGCCCCTTTCAGGTTGTAACTTCTTATAGTTGTTATCTTTATAAGCTGGGACAAAATGGTTAAAAGCCGACTTTGATTCATAAGCTGTGATGTCTCTGAGTAATTTAGAATGTTTTCTGTTGATAACTTCACCCGCATGTTTTTCTAAATCTTCACTCATTTTTTCAAACAATTCAGCTTGTTTGTTTTTATCAGCACATAAGGTTTTAATTTCGTTCTCTAAAACACAGATGTCATCTTTCAAACTTTTAAGTTTCTCCAGATTATTGTCCATCAATAATCTTAAGAAGGCCTGTCCTGCTTCATTAAAAAAATTAGTTATTACTTGAAACATAGGATCTCCAATACCTACACCGTTGGGGCACTTAAAAAATCTTAACCCCTTCGGTGTTATGCCAAGTTCTAAACATCGCTCAAAATAACAGTTTTCAATAGAAATAGAGCGATGTTTTTTTAGCAAACTGCTTAACAATTCAATTTTCTGATGGAACGCTTCATTATTGAATGCTAGTACATACCCGGTTTGCCCGCCAAATGGATTGTCAAAGCGGTCTATAAGAGATCCAAACCCGGTTTCTTTCCGCTGCAAGAATCCATGATGCTCTTCAGGGTTGCCGCTAACTCTTGTTTGTATTTTTCCAGAATCCCCATTCATCTCCCTAGTATCGACGATAGTGTCCAATTCATTGAAGGACCCCAATGGACTGGAGGCGTTCGCCACATTTGCCGGTTGGTGTGCGTTACGTTTAGTAGCATCAGCAACTAAAAAGTTTAACGAATTCTGGATATTAATCAGAGTTGCAATAAGCAAGTCCTGTGTATTCGTTGACTCGGAACCCGGTGTAGGGTGTATTGTTAAATTAAGAAGCTGCTCATCACCTTCCTCGGCCATGGAAAACGAAAAAATGTCACCCAATTAATCCACAAATACCAAGACCATAAAAAAGCCAGTCGAAAAAGGAAATAAACACTGCAGCTGTAGTAATAACGTGGTAGAACGTTGTATGGTAAAAACCACAAATACAAACAAATAGCGTAATAAACTTTACTTCATACACGCTTTCGTAAAAACTTCTTCAGAATGCATTACAAATCCACAAACATCACTTAAATACCCAGTTCATTAATTAACATTCAAGAACAAAAAATTATGTATAGATAAGAATACAGCAACTGAATTTTTTATTTAGTCTGTTTTTTTAAGAAAAACCAGGAATATGTTTATTGGATAATTGAATGTTAATTAATGAACTGGGTATTTAAGTGATGTTTGTGGATTTGTAATGCATTCTGAAGAAGTTTTAATTAACATTCAATTATTTACCATACAACGTTCTACCACATTATTACTACAGCTGCAGTGTTTATTTCCTTTTTCGACTGGCTTTTTTATGGTCTTGGTATTTGTGGATTAATTGGGTGACATTTTTTCGTTTTCCATGGCCGAGGAAGGTGATGAGCAGCTTCTTAATTTAACAATACACCACACGGTTCAGTCACGAATACACAGGGCTTGCTTATTGCAACTCTGATTAATATCCAGAATTCGTTAAACTTTTTAGTTGCTGATGCTACTAAACGTAACGCACACCAACCGGCAAATGTGGCGAACGCCTCCAGTCCATTGGGGTCCTTCAATGAATTGGACACTATCGTCGATACTAGGGAGATGAATGGGGATTCTGGAAAAATACAAACGAGTTAGCGGCAACCCTGAAGAGCATCATGGATTCTTGCAGCGGAAAGAAACCGGGTTTGGATCTCTTATAGACCGCTTTGACAATCCATTTGGCGGGCAAACCGGGTATGTACTAGCATTCAATAATGAAGCGTTCCATCAGAAAATTGAATTGTTAAGCAGTTTGCTAAAAAAACATCGCTCTATTTCTATTGAAAACTGTTATTTTGAGCGATGTTTAGAACTTGGCATAACACCGAAGGGGTTAAGATTTTTTAAGTGCCCCAACGGTGTAGGTATTGAGATCCTATGTTTCAAGTAATAACTAATTTTTTTAATGAAGCAGGACAGGCCTTCTTAAGATTATTGATGGACAATAATCTGGAGAAACTTAAAAGTTTGAAAGATGACATCTGTGTTTTAGAGAATGAAATTAAAACCTTATGTGCTGATAAAAACAAGCAAGCTGAATTGTTTGAAAAAATGAGTGAAGACTTAGAAAAACATGCGAGTGAAGTTATCAACAGGAAACATTCTAAATTACTCAGAGACATTACAGCTTACGAATCAAAGTCGGCGTTTAATCATTTTGTTCCAGCTTATAAAGATAATAACTTTAAGAAGTTACAACCTGAAAGGGGTAATACACGTAATTATTATGTAACACAAGGCCCTAAGAGCAATAGCTCTGGGCACAACATCAACCGTGCTTTTGATTGGGGCAGTAGTTCTAACAAAACCACGAGCAGGACTATGATTTCAAATGGGGCTATTAACGATAAGGCTCCTGAATCTTTGGGGGCCGAATCCAGTAACAATACTCCCATGAATGAACCTAATGACAACAATACCAACCAAGGCAAAATCATTAGTGGTAACAAAGCAACTAATCAAAAGAATTTAAAAACATCGAATTTTTTTGGCAAGAAAACACCCTTGGAAAAAAGGACAATTTCCACCAGGAGTCGCACATTCCTGGGATCAAGTTCTTCAGCAGACGAAACTTAGAGAACAACGACTTTGAAATTATTAATTTAACAGATAAAGTTTTTGATCAGTATGAAACTCATGTTTTGAAACTTGGTTTAAATTTTGTGCCAACAAAAAAAGCAGATTATAGCAAAACCATAGTGGATATAAAGAAATATGTGAGGAAATTAAACTTACATTATTTAATGCATGACATCTCCATGACAGAAAACAGTCTTATTAAACCATCTACTTTTAATCCACAGTTAAATCATACCTTAAAAGTATTTGAAGACATGTGTATACAGGATTTGGAAATTATGTTGAATAAAAACACCAGAGTTAGCCATAATTTAACATTTAGGGAAAGAAAGGCTTTCAATGAGTTACGGAAGAAGAATGAGACTTTTAGATTTATGAAAAGTGATAAAGGTGGGAATCTAGTGATAATGTTACAGGAGAGATATAAATTTAAAATGCAAGAGATGTTAAACAATATGGATGAATACGAGCCGATTCCGCTCTATAAAATAAAACAGAAATTTAAAGAGATTCATTCATTTTTGTATGATGCACTTATGTCTAATGAAATTAATTTTAAGGTGTATGATTTTTGTTTGAATCCAAATCCAAGAATAGGGATTTTCTTCGGGATACCGAAGACACACAAATGTTTAGTAGACCCACCTTTTAGACCAATTGTTTCCTCAGCCCATTCAGTGACTGAAGGAATTTCCTTAGTTATAGACGCCACCTTAGGACCTTTAGTGACCCAACAAGAATCATATATAAAGGATTCTTGGCACTTTTTGGAAAAACTCAAGGTGTTTAGTGAGAGCAATATGTTTGATCCCAAGCAACATATTATCTTCAGTTTGGATGTCGAGTCCTTGTACACATGTATTCCCCATGAGGAGGGGGTTGAAGCCATACGCCAGTTTTTGAGTAAAAATAGAAAGTTTGAAAATGGACAGATTTCTACTATTTGTAGGTTTCTGGACATTTTATTAAACCACAACTATTTTATCTTTGGGGACAACTATTATAGGCAAAAAAGAGGGGTGGCCATGGGGTCCCCCGCAGCTCCATCCTATGCCAATCTTGTGATGTCATGGTGGGAAGATGAATTTCTTAGACCTTTAAGACATAACTTTAATATTCTATTATATTACAGGTTTGTGGACGATCTGGTTTTTGTTATTCAAGGAAACAACGACACAGTTAGTGAATTCCTGGCAGCTATTAACAATACAGTTGAATTTTTAAAATTCACTAAGGGAGAAATAGGTTTGAAAATTAGTTTTTTGGATATTTTGTTTTGGTGGGATTCAGCCGAATCCAGATTTCAAAGTGGTATTTTTAGGAAAGACACATTTACAAATGGGTATGTACATTTCAAAAGTGGTCATCCACTTCATATTAAAAAGAACATACCCAAAGGGCAATTTATAAGGGCCAGTCGAATGACTACCAAGGACAAAGATTTTTATGAAGAATTAGAATTTATTTCTAATATGTTCATTAATAGAGGATATGATTCCTTGTCCTTAGAGAATACAAAAAGAGAGGTGGTGGAAAAACGTAGTACACAATATCAAGCAATTTTAAATAATAAAGACAACTTTGGCCCCTTGGATATACATAATGATGAATTGAACAAAAATGTGGTTTGTTCTCTGGACATGACTATTGATAGTGGAGACATTACACAAGTGTTGAGAAAAAATTGGAGAATTTTGCAGGGTAATGCAGACATCAGTCATATAATGGGGGAACAACCCCTTTTTGTACTAAGAAATAATTATAACATGAAAAGAGCTTTAGAATTTAAGAATTACAACAAAATTAAGGAAGGTAGTGTCACACAAACGAAGGGGATGTTTCCTTGTCACGGATGTAATATGTGTAGATTCATTTTACAGGGCCCTTACATTATGATAGATTCTATGGATAAAACTTTTGAAGTACCACAGTATGTCAATTGCAATACAAAGGGTGTCATTTATATTAGTTTCTGTAATAGCTGCACTTCATTTTATATAGGAATGACCACTAGAAGTTTAAAAACTAGAATACGTGAACATCTGTATAGTATAAAAAGTAATGACATCAATAATGCCTTGTTTAAACATTCAGTTGTGTGTCCCAATTTTAAGAAGTTTCTTTTTTCAGTGTTAGAAGTTTGTCAGTCAGACCTGAGGGGGTGATTTCAGGAATTTTGTCGAACAAAGGAGACCTTCTACCTCTTTGAGATCTGTACATCCCAGGTCTGAATGATTCAATCAATATTAAATGTTTTTAAAGACAAAAAAGTATGTATAGATCTACAGCTACCTGATTGTCTTTTTTCTGCCTGTTTTTAAAAAACCAGGAATATGTTTATTTGATAATTGAATGTTAATTAATGAACTGGGTATTTAAGTGCTCTTATGTCATTTCTTTGTCTGTACAGTTTGCACCCTACCACCCTTCTGAGGAAGTAAATTTATTACGCTTATTTGTTTGTATTTGTGGTTTTACCATACAGTAGTACTGGTATTACTACAGCTGCAGTGTTTATTTCCTTTTTCGACTGGCTTTTTTATGGTCTTGGTATTTGTGGATTAATTGGGTGACTCTATGCCAGTTGGCTGCAGCCTCTCTGATTCTAGTTTTGACCACTTCATTCAGACTTCCCTTCTCCTCAACCACCCCTCCCAGATACTTGAAGCTCTTTACCTGTTCCATTACCTTCCCTTCTATCTCTATGCTCAGCATCTTCTAATTTCCACAATTTGCTGCCATTACCACCGTCTTTTCTGTGCTTAGCTTCATCCCATGTGCCTTCAGTTTTGCATTCTATTCTGCTATTCTTTGCTAAAGTTCTTGCTCAGAGTCTGCTTGTAATGCCACATCGTCTGCGTACAGCAATTTTGCTGATCTGTCCCCTCTGACCTGTTTGCTAATGTAGTCCATTATGAACAGCAGTGGGCTCACAGCTGAGCCGTGGTGTACACCCACTCCCACTGGGAACCACTCTGTGAGGCCTAACACTGTTTGTACATGAGTCATTGGATCCTTGTACATAGCCTGCTAATTCTACCAATGTTTTTGTGACTTTAAACCACCACAGTACTGCCCAGATCAGCTTTCTTAGGACCTTGTCATATGCTTTCTCCATGTCTAGGAATGCCTAGTTAGACACTCTCCTCATCTCTATCTTCTTCTCAAGTATCTGTCTCACTGCAAACATCGGGTCAGTTGTGCTGCATCCTGATCTGAATCCGAACTGCTCATCTCCCATCTTACATTCTATTACTCTGCATATCCGTTTATCAATCACCCTCTCCAGGACTTTCATGCAATGTGATAGGAGTTTGATGCCTCAGTACTGCCCACAGTTGTGGATGTCCTCTTTGTTCTTGTACACTGGCATAAGTATGCTTATTCTCCAGTCATCTGGGATATGCCTTTCTTTCCACACTGCTACAAGTTCCCTCAGGATCCATTTCTCCCCTATCTCACTTAGCATCTTTATCATATCTGCTGTGACCTCATCTGAGTCTGCTGCTTTCCCTGACTATATTTTCCTTAGTGCTGTTCTTACTTCTAGGGTGGGCTCCTCTTCTTCTCTCAATGTAGGCTGTTTCTGGGGCAGTACAGCTTCTGTGGTGTTTTCTCCATTCAGAAGCTGTTGGAAATACTCCTTCCATCTGCCTTTGATGTCCTGTGGACTGGTGAGCAGGCTATTCTCTTATGAAGGGTGTCTGACTATCTCTCTCTCTCTCTTTGCCTTACAACCTGATATAGTTTCCTTGTGCCACTTACTGAGTCACTTTCTAGAAGTCGATAAAGTGCCTTTGATGTCCTACTCTTTGCTATTGCAATTTCTTTCTTAGCTTCTTTCTTAGCCAACCAGCAGTACTTCCTAGCCTGGTTAGTTTTTTTCTATCTCCCCACTTCTTCCTACACTCTCTGTTTCTTTTGATGACTTCCTGGACTTCTGCATTCCACCACCAGCTTTCCTTATGTACCTTATTTTCATACCTGGCTTGGCCACATATACTTTCTGTAGTCCTAACACATGCTGTTTTTAGGCGCTGCCATTCTTGTTCAACTCCATCTATTTCCTCCTCTTCTTGGGATGCTAGGGCCCTGAGTAATTCCTTGAACTGATGAACTTTCTCTCCAGTCAGCTTCCAGGTCTTCAGCCTGGTCTCTGTTGACCTTAGAGCCTTCTCTGACCACTGCTTGCAACTGACTATGGCTGACTGTTTCACTGGGGATGACTTTGCAATCATGGAGTCTACCCCAGTGCCTTTTCCTTACGAGGAGAAAGTCTACCTGAGTTGTATGTCGGCTACTCTTGCATGTGATCTTGTGACTGTCTCTTTTTCTGAACCATTTGTTGGCTACTATCAAGCCATTTGCCAGACAGAAGACTAGAATGGCTTCTCCTTCTTTATTCCTGTTGCCCCACCCATGGGGATCCAGGCAGCCCTCATATCTTGTTCTGTCTGTCCCAATATGTGCATTCAAGTCAACCATTATCAACACCAATTCATGTTGTCCTGCTTTATCTAGTAGGTCCTGAAACTGCTGTACGAATGCACTCTTTTCCTCACTATCAGAACCCTGCTGTGGGGCATGGGCTGACATTATGAATACTGTCCTATGATTACACTGGAGTCTGACTGCCATGAGACTGTTATAAATTCTGATGATATCTCTCACTGCCTTCTGAAGTCTCTCTCTCACCACAATTCCTACACCATTTCTAGCCTGTCCCCCTCCTGAGCAGCAGAGCCTGGGTCCCATAGGATTTCCAGCCTCCTCTGTATCATCATGTTATCCACTTTCAAACTGCGTCCTGTCAGTGAACCTACATTAAGCATTCATGTTTAGCAGGTTGGTTGGTTTTACGTCCAGCTTTCGCTCAACCTAGGCTGGGCAACTAGACACCGGCCGGCCAGTAGCGTATTGACCCAGGGCTCCTGAGCTTTATGGCAGGCACACACTGGCCAATAGAGGCACATATATCCCTCCCACCATTAGCATGGATCGGTGGCGTAGGTTGGAATAAGCCAGGTCCTCAACCAACTTATCACTGGTAACTACCCATGCCCATTAGTGAACATGACCAAATCACCTAGAGCCATATTTTACGCTGTCAAGTGGCTAGGTCTGCCATGGCACGTAGTCTGTGATCCATGCTCTTCTACCTTGAGGATGCTGCACACCACAGTAGATGCCCAAACTGGTTGGTCTGTACAACTCTTGCCCCAATATGGCACCATGCTGCTGCCCACAACTCCATTCATTAGTGAGTTTGAGATGGAAACATTCAGCATGTTTTTCGGTTGTGGGAAGAACCCCATGGAGACACAGGGAGAACATGCAAACTCCAAACAGGAATTGGTCGGAGGTCAGGCTCAAACCTTATACCATGTGCATGTGAGGTGAAGACCTTAACCATTACGCCAACTGGACTCTAGGCAGATCCTGTCTGTTAAATCTGGTGGATTTCTTTGAAAGTGTGACCAAAGCCATTGATGAGGGCAAATCTATGCACACAGCACACTTCGACTTGGCAAAGGCTTTTGACACAATCCCACATTCAGACTTAGCAAACTGAATGTAAACCCCTTTGTTGTAAGATGGGTTGCCATCTGGCTCACAAACCAGAAACACATTATCAAAGTGGATGACTCCGCATCAATCAGCAGACCTGTTACCATTGGGGTGCCATAGGGGTTAGTGCTGAGTCCCCTACTGTTTTTTATGTACTTCTCAGAAGTTCAGGTCAAAATTAAAGGATTGTGGCTGACCAAGTTTGCAAGCAAATGCAAACTAGGTTCAATCACTGAATCCCCAAATGATGTCAGTATACTCCAGGATGGCCTCACACAAACCAACAACTCGTGTATTGTCACGGTCTCAAACTGAATGCAAAGAAATGCATTATCATTCCTTTTGGCACAAACAATGTCCCTTCACACTATCAAATCAATAACAGTACCTTAAGTACCCATGAAGTGGTAAGGGATAATCACTGAACCCACAGACATTGTCAACATACTGGCAGACAGGTTCAGTGCAAATTTCTCCCCTCCCTCCCCCCCAAAAGGAGAAATATCTATCCCACCAGAGTCTAGCCTCCCAAACATCTCAGATGCCCAGGTGAGAACTGCTCTCTCTAAAGCAAAAAACACAGCATCAATGGGACCGGACGGTGTCCCCGGCTGTGTGCTACACGAACTCAATGAGGAACTAAACCCACACATAAGGCTGCTGTTTAATCTTAGCCTTACTACAGGATACGTACCCAAAGAATGGCGTACGGCAACTGTGGTCCCACTCCACAAAGGCGGTGCTTCTACGGACCCTGGAAATTACTGCCCCATAAGCTTGACGAGCCTTGTCTGCAAGGCTATGGAGAGGATCATAATGGAACTCCTAAATAAAGACATTGGGGACCTACAGACACTGGATCCTACCCAATTTGGCTTTGTCAAGGGCAGATCCTGCCTCTTGAACTTGGTCGACTTTTTCGAAACAGTCACTAAGGCCATTGATGAGGGTAAGGCAGTTCACACAGCCTACCTTGACCTAGCAAAGCGTTCGACACAATACCCCACTCGGGCATCATAGAAAAGCTCACCAGCTTAGATGTAAACCCATATGTCACAAGATGGGTTGCAAACTGGCTCAAGGACAGAACCGACAGGGTTAGAGTTGCTGGTGCCATGTCAGACTCTAAGCCGGTCATGAGTGGTGTCCCACAGGGCTCAGTCCTGGGCCCCCTCTTGTTCGGCATTTATTTTTCTGAAGTGCAGGCAAACATAGGGGGATTGTGGCTGACAAAATTTGCAGATGACTGCAAACTGGGCACCATAATTGACACTCCATCAGACACAGACATCCTCCAGAGAGGTCTCATAGAAATGGATAACTGGTGCCAGAGCCATGGCCTTAAGCTAAATGCCAAAAATGTATAGTCATACCCTTTGGGAAAAACAAGGTAACCCCTAATTACCACATAGGTGGTAATCCATTAAACACGGAAGAAGTTATCAGGGATCTGGGGACCCAAGTTGACAGTAACCTCTCTTTTGACACTCACATTGCCAAAGTGGTTAGGAAGACCTTCTACATTGCCCACCTGATCATGAAGGGATTCACATCCAGATCAGGAGAGGTCATTGTACCCCTGTACTCTTCACTTATCAGACCAATGATTGAGTACAACGCCCCATTCGAATGTACCTTACCAGTCACCTGCAGCAGTTGGAAAGACCCCAAAAGTTCCTCACCAAAAGGATAAAGGGCTCAAACATATGTCATACGCTGCCCGACTGAAGAAACTCCAGCTCTATTCAGTCGCATACCGTCTGCTCAGAGGTGATCTGTGCCTGACATACAAGGCCATGTCCAACCCGGAATTAATGGACATGCTCCACCTCAAAAAATCCAAATCCACCAGAGCCACGAGAGCAAGAGACTTAAACCTCAACACGGATATAAATAGGACGTGCTGGAGGGACAGATTCATCACCCAGAGACTCCCTACACTATGGAACAGAATCCCAGTCCATGTGAGGCAGAGCCCCTCACTGACTCTGTTCAAGAGAAATCTTGACGAGTGGATGGGAGATCATAGGTTTACCCTGGGAATCATCTCTGTGTCACTGCTGGACAGAGGCACAGCAAACTAATGGGTACAGTATTCTCATCCTAAGGGGTGGTGAAAGCCACACACACTCTGGCTAGGCTTATAAATGCCCTAGGGCAGATAGCCTAGTATGAACCTATGAACCTGGGATCACAGGTTGACCGCTATCTTAATTTCGACCACAATGTGTCTATCATTGTAAGGAAAGCTTTCCACGTAGCTCACTTCATTAGTAAAGGCATCACTTCAAGAGCAAAAGAAATTATAACCTCCCTAACTCGGCACTTATCCAGCCCATAAATAAGTATAACACCCCATTCCATATGTACCGTACTAAGCACCTACAGCAATTAGAGACACCTCAGAGGTTTCTAACAAAGAAGATCAAGGTCCTCCAGTATGTACCTTACACAGACCAACTAACATCCCTGTCACTGTACTCCGTATAATGTAGACTTCCTAGGGGAGACTTATGCATGGCCTACAGAGCAACCCAAGGCCCAAAACTAATGAATGTACTGCATATCTGTAAATCAAATGGGTCTAGGACTACCCATTCCAAGGTCTTAAATAGGGCCTGAAATTTAAATAGGACATGCTGGAGGGACAGATTTATCTCCCAGTGACTGCCATGTCTTTGAAATAGGCTACCAATTCATGTGAAACAGAGCACCTCTATGACACTGTTCAAGAGGAACCTGGATGAGTGGATGAGGCACCGTAAATTCTTACCAGGGATAGTGCCCACAACCCTCCTAGACATGGGGAGCCATCACTAAATGCAATCTTGGGTACTGACTATTACCTCTATGGTATTACATTGGGTTGAAACGGCTAGGCTTAAAATTACCTCGGGGTCGATAGCCTAGTAATCTCCTATGATCAATTTTGAAGATGATGTAACAAAATAATGTGACTGCATTTAGCTTGGTTATATCATTCATATTTGGAAAAATGAAAATAAAAGATTTAAGGAACTCAACTGATGATATTTGATTATTTGAACTTATACTAACATTTTACCTGCTGTTGCAAGTCCAGAGTGCTTGTGTGTCTGTATACACTGTAGGAGCAGTGATGGGAAAAGTACCACATTTGGTAGTGAATAAATACATCTCCACTATCAAATCCATCAGTTATGTGATCATGGAACTGCACTAAATATTAGTGCAGCATTTTCAAGCAGCATTCCTCAACATATGCAGATCCATAATTTTACTGCAAGGATTCAGCTCAAATGGTCCACATGCCATCTACAAGTGCTGCACAAACAGACAAGAAGAAGAATAGAAACTTTCTCACTGGGATTATTATGTGCATTCCTGAGAATGCTAGACCTCTTCATAAAGCCACCAGTTTTCAACAGGTCAATGATTACTACATTAATGACAACTCTGATATATTTTTAAGTTTTCACCTTTAGTACCCAAGATAAATAACTTTACTGCTTAACATTTGGAAGAATCAATGCAAATTAAGATAGTGTGTGGAGGTGGCAGCAACATCAGAATGGTGACATTTCATTTCTGTGTTGGTACAACAAGCTAGTTTCAAGATTTGCTGAGTAAATCCAAGTCTGTCACACAATAAAAAGTGAATCCCTGCAGTCACATTGACATATGCATGGTCATATCTGGCTTTACATTTGTTGGAAATGGTTTGTTACTGATGCAAGATAGGTAGGTTGGACCTATCAAACCGCTTTTATAACATGACCCACTTTATCAGTGTGAATGTTTATTAAGATGAAAACAATTAACTCTAATAAAGAAGGTACCGGCGTAAGCTTTTATGGCAGTCTTAAGCATATATTTCTCACTTTATTAAAATGGGGAAAAAATCATACAATGTGTGGAGCTTTGTGAGGACAGTTAATGCCATGCCTTTACTGAAATGACAAACACTCAATTATTTTAGAAGATAATAAGGGGGGGTCAGAGATGTGTCAACTTGGGATGATATGACAAACAGACTGCTTGCTTCACAAAGGATGGTCTGCAACTCTCAATCCATGGCTTCCACCTACTGGCTAAATCACTTGTTACCCCCCCCCCCCACGTCATGCCTTTTTAGACAAAGTCCAGTTGATAAAACTACAGAAAACTCCAATATACATAATATCAAGGCAGAAGTATAAACTAGCTACTTTTGTGCCTAGTACTGTTCTCAATCTGGTGCTCCTCCCAAAAAAAAATCTTTGGGAATTGAAGAACAAGAAAAAAAGCTCTTTCCTTCTTTTAAAGTGTAGCAAACTGCTTGCTATATTTGTAGCCAAGTACTTGCTACAGTTTAGACCACATAAAGAGTGTTGTAGTGCTCAGTTCAGTTTTGACTGCAAATGCAATCCTGACATTTACTACTAAATGCTAGTATGCATTGAAGAGCGATCGGGATTGGCCAGTCATGCCCATTAACACGTTGGACCCAAGGAGGCTGCACAATTTCCCACACTCCAGCTATGCTACTGCATCAAGTTGCTTTTCTCAACTGTAGCAGTCTAAATAAAAAGTGCTGGATCTTGAGTCTTTCCTGCAACTTGAACACATCCACATCTGTGTTACAGCAGATACTAGGTTTCACTGTAAAGACAGCACATCCTCTTTATATGAGTTTAGTGGTTACCATGCATTCAGACTAGAAAGAAGCTGCAGGGACATTTCCAAATGTGTTTGTAACTATATCACCTCTAAGGAGGTCCCCTGAGATCTACAAACCAAGCTCAGTGTAATCTTTTAACTTAGCATAAATAAAATTATTGATTCACTGACTGACTACGACAGAATCCTAAATGTAATTTCTGAAACCTGCACTTAGGATGGGTGGCTTTACCTATCCATTGATAAAATGATGCACCTGTATCTATATGAAAATATGGGAATGAGAAAAGATTATTGGACTAAATAAATGATAATTCCCTAGTACAATCAGTTAACCGGCCCACTAGGGGTGACACATTTTAGACCTTGTTCTTACCACTATAGCCACTCTCATGTGTCACTATTACAGTATCTACATCCTTGCTTAAATCTGACCATAAACTAGTGGCCTTCTCCTTTTAAGTTTCAAACAACCTTTCCTCCAGTGAAACAATCTGAATATAAGCATTTCAAAAGAACAAAACTCAAAATGATTAATTAATTAATTAATTAATTAATTAATTAATTAATTAATTAATTTAATAACTTGCACAATCACCACCTCTCATGTAGCCTCAACTGCTACTTACCAGCGGAGTTCTAGAACTGCTTAGACCTGTTAGCCCCTACTGGAACCAAATGTATTTTAAAATTCAAAAATAAACCACTCTGGTGGTACACCAGTACAAACAAGCTAAATAATAAAATGAAAAAAAAACTTCTGAAGTCCGAAAAATAAATATAAAACTACCAACAGTAACAATTCTAACAAAAGGATTAGCAAATAACTAAAACCACCCATCAGGATGAGCAAAGCTAAACACAAACTGAAACTAGCATCCAAAGCCAAGGACAATTATAAATATATATTTTTAATTATGTTAGAAAATTAAGAGATAATAACAAGAAGTGCTCTGAACTAATCTAAAATGGCACTGCCCACTCACTTGCAGATAAGTTTAGTGCAAACTTTACCAAGGAAACAGTCATGAAAATATCGCAAATTCCTGATACTCCCTAAGATCAAGATGGAACACAGCCTAACCATATTATCTTGAGCCGAAAATACTCCATTTAGACCAGAAAGCTTAACTGGATGCCTAGTAAAAAGTGCCAGACATACCCTATTGGATCCCCTCCCAAACGTGTTTAATCTAAGTTTAGCCACAAGGTATATCCCCAAAGTAAGGAGAACGGAAGCTGTAATTCCCTTCAATAAAGGAAGCCCCACCACAACCTTTAACTTTTAGTGGTATCAAAGATGACTGTGCTACCTCTTGAGCTGCTGTCACTGTAATGCTAGCTGCCATGAGGTACTGTCACTGTAATGCTAGCTGCCGTGAGGTACTGTTGCTGTAATGCTAGCTGCCATGAGGTACTGTTACTGTAATGCTAGCTGCCGTAACGCTAGCTGCCGTGAGGTACTGTCACTGTAACGCTAGCTGCAGTGAGGTACTGTTACTGTAATGCTAGCTGCCATGAGGCACTGTTACTGTAATGCTAGCTGCTGTGAGGTACTGTTACTGTAACGCTAACTGTCGTGAGGTACTGTCACTGTAACGCTAGCTGCCATGAGGAGCTGTCACTGTAATGCTAGCTGCCATGAGGTACTGTTACTGTAATGTTAGCTGCCGTGAGGTACTATCACCGTAACGCTAGCTGCCATGATGTACTGTCACTGTAATGCTAGCTGCCATGAGATACTGTCACTGTAACTCTGGCTGCCGTGAGGTACTGACTCTGTAACGCTAGCTGCCGTGAGGTACTGTCACTGTAACACTAGCTGCCGTGAGGTACTGTTACTGTAATGTTAGCTGCCGTGAAGTACTGTTACTGTAATGCTATCTGCCCGAGGTACTGTCACTGTAACACTAGCTGCAGTGAGGTACTGTCATTGTAACACTAGCTGCCGTGAGGTACTGTCACTGTAATGCCAGCTGCCATGAAGTACTGTCACTGTAATATCAGCTGCTGTGAGGTACTGTCACTGTAATGCTAAATGCCATGAGGTGCTGTCAGTGTAATGCTAGCTGCCGTGAGGTACTGTTACTGTAATGTTAGCTGCCGTGAGGTACTATCACTGTAACGCTAGCTGCCATGAGGTACTGTCACTGTAATGCTAGCTGCCATGAGATACTGTCACTGTAACTCTGGCTGCCGTGAGGTACTGACTCTGTAATGCTAGCTGCCGTGAGGTACTGTCACTGTAACACTAGCTGCCGTGAGGTACTGTTACTGTAATGTTAGCTGCCGTGAAGTACTGTTACTGTAATGCTATCTGCCACGAGGTACTGTCACTGTAACACTAGCTGCAGCGTGATACTGTCATTGTAACACTAGCTGCCGTGAGGTACTGTCACTGTAATGCTAAATGCCGTGAGGTAGTGTCACTGTAATGCTAGCTGGCATAAGGTACTGTCACTGTAATGCTAGCTGTCATGAGGTACTGTCACTGTAATGATAGCTGCTGTGAGGTACTGTAATACTATCTGCTGTGAGGTACTGTCACTGTAATGACAGGTGCTGTGAGTTACTGCACTGCAATGCTGGCTGCTGTTATGTGCTGTCACTGTAATGCTAGCTGCCGTGAGGTATTCTCACTGTAATACTAGCTGTCATGAAGTACTGCCACTGCAATGCTAGCTGCCGTGAGGTACTATCACTGTAATGCTAGCTGGCGTGAGGTACTCTCACTGTAATACTAGCTGTCATGAGGTACGGTCACTGTAATGCTAGCTGCCATGAGGTACCATCACTGTAATACTAGCTGCCATGAGGTACTGTCACTGTAATGCTAGCTGCTCTGAGTCATCATAAAAAAATCCCCTAAATGATGTCCATAAACAGAAATCACTTGTTTGAAAACACAAGTACCATTCAGTAATGAAATCCCTTTCTTTTTCTTTTTAACTTAAATCTAGTGATAAAACAAGTCTTATGGTTTTCCATAGAGCATGGAGCTACACTGTCCCTACTGGTATGTCTATAGGCGTGACTTGTGGTAAGACAGTTAGAATTCATGTCAGGAAAATATCAACAACACCAACATCAAAAGAATGGTTTGGAAAGCCAGGCATACCTCACTGGGCATACTGCTTCTCTGGAAAAGAGGGCCCATCCACATAAAACAAAGTTCATCCCTATCCATATTCAAGCACAATTTGGATCTAGGGATGAAAAACAGAACATTTACCCCAGGACTGCCCCTCTACTACTAATGGACAGAGGCGGCTCCTAAATGATTTATCCCATGCATAGCTCCCCCCAAATTATCTATGGTATGATCCCAGTTATTTTCATTAGGGGTAATATATTATTATGGTAAGGCCAATCTCTAACCAAATGGGACAGGTTAATTTGAGAACAAAAGGGAAAATTGTCAAGGCTTAAAATGGCCCACAATGGCAGCTAGCCTAGTAATTACTTATCCATCCTTCCATCATCCATCCATCCACAACTTCTTTTTCCCTTCTGCACATGGGGTTGGGATGCCACTTCAACACTGACAATCAACTAGAGCCAAAGTTCACACTGTTGGGTGGCTAGCCCTGCCATGGCTGTTCTTCCATACCACAAATTCACTTGCACACTCACAACTATGACCAATTTAGAATGTCCAATCCACCTACTGCGTGTCTTTGGAATGTGGGAGGAAACTGGAACACCCAAAATAAACCCATGCAAACACAGTGAGGACATGCAGACTCAATAGGAGAACCTCTTGCTGTGAGGAAACAATAACTGCTAAGCTATTGTGCTGCCCTAATTACCTATGAACCTATGAAAATAAATCCAAAGGTTAACACTAAATAAATAAATACAAGTAAAGAAGTCCACTCACTGTCACCACAAAAAATGCAAAAACAAAACTCCATTAAAACTGACAAAACATCTACACTCAAAATAATGGCACTGCAAAAATAATGAAACAAAATTAACAGAACAGTCATTCCCCCATATATTCTCCTTGGTAATACATATCTATAGCTGGATCTACTTCAGTAGATCAAACTGGCATATAACTGAAAGTTATAAAGCTAAGAAAAAAAGAAAGGAAATTAACGTCTACAAATTTTAACAATGCTGAAACTTTTAAACAACAAAACTACTAATGCACATGTCTTGAAGTACTAGGAGGATTTGAATGGACATCGCGCTGAACTCAAAAAAACATTGTGTTCATTTTAACATAATATGTAAGAGAAATAATTTTTCATGCTTAACAACTGTGAATAGAGATCACAGTACAGTGAGGATTGGGAAATTTACCTTTTTCCCCACTGTAGTGCGATCTCAGAGTTGGTATACATAATTTGCAAGGGCGCCCCCCACATGGGGGGATGCAGGGGGGCTTGCCCCCTGCAAAAATGTTGGAAAAGGTATATGTTTTTATTTACTGATGTGTGATAATGTATAGGTTTGTTTTTAAGTTCCGCTCGACGTACATGCAAATCCTCCGAATATTTCAGGACATGTGCATTAGTTGTTTCATTGTTTAAATGTTTTGGCATTGTTAAAATTCACAGATGTTAATTTCCAATGTTTTCATCTTGGCTTTATAACTTCCAGTTATATGCCAGTTTACTCTACTGAAGTAGATCCCCATATCTGCATATAAATACTAACTCCAAACTGCACAACCAAGGGGGAAGTCAGCAAGTCCATTAAATATGTTATCTCAGACTTTTTGATGTAACTGCCACTTTTGCACTACATTACCGAAACACATTAACACAAACAGGTTTCCTTAATTGCTAACTAATCTCAGGGTATTTGTTTAAAACATCATCAATGGGACTATATTCTCTCTAGCATGTAATATGTATTTTAGAATATAATCAGTCTCCAACTTGTAAATTAATTTACAGATCCACAGCAAACTGAAACTGTCCGGAATACTATAGGTTAAACAAGGGATGCAGGAATAAGGGATAGAGAAGGAGGGAATAAGATGGCCAGGATATTGAATGAAGAGAGAGAGAGAGAGAGAATTTTTATCTGTTAACTAGGTGAGTAAGTGCTAGTAGTGCACTGAGACACACCAGTACCTTACAGAAAGAGTATCTGGTCTGATTCTCAGCTAAGGTGCCTACTGTGAAGAGTCATTGTGTTAATATGATTTTTTTCCTAATACTTTAGTTTTGCCCCACCTTCCAATTATGTGCAGTAGGCTGACTGGGGAATCTAAACCATGGCTGCACAGGTAAAAAACACACTCTCCAAAGCCAAGAACACAGCATCCATGGGACCTGACAACATCCCAGGCTGCGTCCTACACGAACTACAGAATGGACTGGCACCCCACCTAAGTACCATACTCAATACCCACGGAATGGCGCACAGTGACGGATATCCCACTCCACAAAGGGGGAGCCACCACAGACCCTGGGAACTACTGCCCCATTAGCATGACGAGCCTGGTCTGCAAGGCCATGGAACATATCATCATGGAACTTATAAAGAAAGACATTGGTAATCTCCAAACTCTGGACCCCACCTAGTTCGGGTTTGTAAAAGGCAGATCATGTCTCCTAAACCTGACAGACTTCTTTGAAGCAGTCACCAAAGCCATAGATGAGGGTAAGGTGGTTCACACAGCCTATCTAGATCTCGCCAAGGCTTTCGACACTATCCCCCACTCTGGAATTATAGATAAACTCACTAAACTAGGCATAAATCCTTATGTCACAAGACGGGTTGCCAACTGGCTCACTGATAGAACCCGCACTGTGAAAGTAGCAGACTCCAAATCCGACTTTAGACCAGTGACAAGTGGAGTACCACAGGGTTCAGCTCTGGGTCCTCTCCTGTTTGGTATCTACTTGTCTGAAGTACAGGCTAACACAGAAGGTCTTTGGCTGATGAAGTTCGCAGATGACTGCAAACTAGGAGCCATAATCGAAACTCCTAATGATGTGGACATCCTACAAAAGGGCATCACTGAGACAAATGCCTGGTGTCAAAGCCATGGCCTCAAGCTCAATGCCAAAAAGTGCACAGTCAGTCCCTTTGGTAAAAACTCTGTACCCATGAACTACCACATAGGTGGTAGTCTACTTAACACTGAAAGTGTGATAAAAGACCTTGGGACACAGGTAGAGAGTAGTCTCTCCTTTGATAATCACATCGCCACAATAGTCAGGAAATCCTTCTACGTGGCACACCTCATCACAAAAGGTTTCTCATCCAGTCATCCAGGAAAAAAGAGGTCATTGTTCCCCTCTACTCATCACTCATTAGACCCGTTATAGAGTACAATGCCCCTTTTGGTATGTACGTCACAAGACATCTACAACAACTGGAAAGGCCGCAGAAATACCTCACAAAGAGAATTACTGGCCTCAAACAGATGCCCTACGCAGACCATCTCAAATAACTCCAGCTTTTCTCTGTCCCATATCGGCTACTCAAAGGCGATCTCTGCTTGACATACCAAGCTAGTTAAACCCAGAGCTGTTGGACATGCTTCACTTAAAGAAATCCCAATCCCTCTGAGCTACACACTCTAGGGACCTAAACCTTGTCACTACAATAAACAGAACATGCTGGAGGGATACAGTGCTGTCCCAGAGACTTTCCATACTCTGGAACAAACTATCTATCTATATCAAACAAAGCTCCTCATTAGCACTCTTCAAGAAAAACCTTGATGAATGGATGGGAAATAGGAAATTCACCCCGTGGATCACTTCTGTGGCTCTGCTCGACAGGGGCACAAGAAAATAATTTTCTTGGGTGGTGAAAGCCAGGGTACCTTTTCGGTTAGGCTTATATAGGCCCTAGGGCCAATAGCCTAGTACCTACCTATGAACCTATGAACCTATAAACTGTCCCTAGAGTGTGTACATTACGAGTGTACAAGATTTAGAAGAAATTACTGCCAGTATACTTCCGTTCTGTCCTTAACTAGTAAATTCTGGTGGTGGCTGCTCATAAGGTTACTACAGGAGTCAGACGGGACTTGTAATCATGGATGGAACTAGGTGAGTGGGCTGGTCTATGCATCCTTTTTAACTATGACCTAAGTAATCAATGAACATGTGGATAAAATACACAAAGACATAGGGACAGCATGCAGATCACACACACACACACACACACACACACACACACACACACAAACAGTGTTAGGTACAAAATCTGTTCATTTCTTCAGACAAACACACACACACATACACACACACGTATATTGTCGGGTCTATATATCAACTCCGACATCGCACTATAGTGAGGAAAGGGCAAATGTTCCAATATTCACTGTACTGCGATCTCACCATCAACAGTTCACTGAACAGCATGCAAACTGCAATTATTTGATTTTTATTTGTTAAATGAGGTACAACACTGATCGGTGATTGTTTATAATAGCACACTTCATCGTTGTTCAAAAAAGTGTGGATTTGACTGATATTCCAATGGGGCTGTCAGATACGCATGGTAGTTGTTTTTAAACGTTATTTTTATTCTATGAAGACTATAAAGAAAGTTTAAGTAAAAATACCTTAAAACTCTAATATCGGGTATTACTGACTTAATGAGAGTGAAAGATTACTCACATTCAGAAAGGAGGCTGTCACCTTCCTGCTTTATACAATTTTAATGGAGTGGGGGGTGCGGGGGGCAAACCCCCCCCCCCTCATGAGCATTATGCCATGTATCTTTTTAATCTCTCATCTTATTAAGGAGAACTTAAAATGATAAAACTATATTTACTAATTATAACTACAAAATCTGCTCATTGCACACTGGGGCGGGGCTTGCTACTGCACATCCTGGTGTGTCTTACCAATTGTCCACTGATCCACACAGACCTTCTTCTGGCTCAGAATCACACAGTAGGCAGATGGAGGCTAACACACACAAAAACTCTAGAATACTGGAAGCAATTTGTTAACAGCCCTCTCCACTGTCATAATCTAGAATGTTGTTGTTGTATCTTTTGGCTTTTCCCGGTTAGGGGTCGCCACAGACGAACTCCAGTCCGCTAATGATTGGCAGTAGAGTTTTACGTACCAACTTGCCAGGCCTGACGCACAACCTTCAACGAAGGTAAGCCCATTCACGCATGTCTCCACACAGAAGACGCTTTAACTGAGAATCGAACAGGACAACGTCTTACTGTGAGGCGACAACGCTACCGCAGCACCACCACCGCAGCACAGAATGAAAATGGAAAACATCTAGGCATTATTTTTACCATGCTAGAATATTATGGTAATAAAATTCCAAACCACGGTATTGTGCACAAAACTGTGACCATAAGACCATAAATCAATGAAGTGTTTAATTTTACTTCCTGGTTCCTAGATGGCAAAGGGCTTTGATTTACATCAAAGAAAGGAACAAAACTTGACACCTTCTCATCGTGTTTGCATTTCTTCCCTAAACATGACACCTCAAGTGAGTACTCTGAATTAACTACATCACATGACATACCTCCCAAGCCTCTTCGATAATACCTCTCAACTGTCCAGATTCTTGCCTCATATTGTTGGTCTGTTCCTCATAAAATTTGTGTTTTTTGGTAAATCACTGAGGATTTAAGTCACTAAATAATGACATTGATTTCAGTTTCTGACTTTCTATCCTTCAGAAAATGCATGCTAACACAAATCTAGGGACTTTTCCAAGTTTATGTGTAATATTTAAAATATGTCCGTATTTTGTAAGCCTTTGCCCCCCCCATTATTTTAGGCTTTGTCCAGATGTCTTGCCCTAACAGGTTGAGACGTGTGTCTTCTATTCTTACAATGTCAAAAGTTTGCCATGCTGGTCCTAAAAAAGTGATTTTTTTTTTGAGAAATGGTGTCAGATTTCAATGCAAGAAAAAAAAGAATATTGTTACAATTAACATAGTTTGGTTACCTCAGGAAAGCAGTTTGATTCAAGTCCTTATTTTATGAATTTCATAAGTCAATAGTGCCAGTATTTTAAAAAAGTATCTGATATGGTGTTTTATGAGTTGACATTGACTGCTGAACTATGTTTAACATGCCTCTCAACCTCTTAATGCAAAAAATCAGCACAAAGCCAAAAATCATAGGGAGATTGTGTCTTTCGGCTTTTCCCGGTTAGGGGTCGCCACAGCGGAACTCTGGTCCACTAATGATTGGTAGTGGATTTTTACGTACTGGGTTACCAGCCCTGACGCACAACCTTCAACGAAGGCACGCCCCATTCATGTATGCCTCCACACAGAAGACGCTCTAGCTGAGAATCGAATGGGATAAAGCCCCAAAAATAGGGACAGGTTTTAAATATTGTTCTCATGAACTTAAAAAGTTGCTAAAATAAAAAGTATTGTGTTATCGTCCATTTGCCTGACATTATTAAGCAAATTCAGTCCTCACAGATTTGACACAAAAATCCAGGAAATCACAAATTGTTTGAGCAACATACCAAAAACATGTGACAAAAAGTCTGGCTTTTCCCGGTTAGGGGTCACCACAGCAGAATGCCGGTACGCTAATGATTGGCAGTGGACTTTTACGGTGCTGAGTTGCCAGCCCGACGCCCAACCTTCAAGGAAGGCACACCCATTCACACACGCACCTATCTGCATGTCTTTAAATGTCACTCGACCACAGGGAGGACATGCAGACTCCACACACAAGGCGCTCCAGCCGTGAATCGAACGGGAGAACCTCTTGCTGTGAGGCGACAATGCTAACCACTGCACCACCGCGCCATCCAAATCTGGACATTTAAGAGGTATGAACTATACAAGGGGATGTGTGTGTTATATGTTTAAATGGTCACTTACCCCTTTAAAAACTATGTTCAAAACTAAATAAATACATAAATAAAAACTAAATAAATACAAAAAATAAATCATACCTCTCATCTCTGTCCCTCTTAATCCTTCCTAAAATTGGTGACGTTTGGAGAATATGTGGTGAATTATACTTAATAAATAATGATAATAATTACAGACTTCTTTTACTTCACAAACTGTATATTAAATCACATTCTGTTCTTCTGCCAATATCTCAAATTAATGGAACTAATATTTAAAAGTGTCTGATTATTTCTGGATTTGTCCCTGATTGGTTGAGAGCTGTGAACAGAGGTGCTGGAAGATGCTGAAGGCTGGGGGGGGGGGCAAAGGTTTAGAAAGGCATGTAATGACCTGAAAAGGGCATTTTTTACTTTTTTCTTCTACTGTTAACTATGATAAAAGATGTACACATATATGTGTTGAACAGATGCATATACGGCTAACTCCTGCTGCATTAAGAATAATTCCACATAAATTTCATAGTACAAATATAAATGAAACTACTGTCTCTCATCGCCCCATTCCAAGTGTGACTAGGACATGCACTTTCACCTGAATAAAGGCCTTTGAGTATACCATTCAAAAAGACTGCATGTGTGCTAAAATCCTGAATGCATAAATGAAAGGAGGACAGATGTTTTAACAGGCAACATTAAATTCTGGTGTCTGTGTGTTATTTGGGCATTGCAATATTTAAACTACTGTACACAGTGGTGAACAACAATTGTAATTGCTATACGGAATGGACTGTACGGTTTCAGCCTGTTTCTGGCCATAGTCCAAACAGCCTAATGCACACTTTATATTGTGAAAGTGGATATAGTGAAGACAGGTTGGCAATTTCAAAATTCAGGATAAAAATATACACTGAGCTCTCAGCGCTATAGTAAGAAACAGACTAAACCAGAGCCCATGCTTCCGTTTCCTCTGGTATATCCTAGAGTGTTGGGGACAATAAATGCTGGTTTCTGAGTTTGATTAAAAATCTACACACACATAGGCACAGCCACAGACTTTGCTATTTAAATCTGCATTATGAGTTTTCAGTCCAACTAGTACTTCAACTGTAGAAAATACTACTGAAATAAAATGCAAATTTGCATGTAGTCATTCTGGGTTGTAGAAAAGTACAGTTGTGTAAGTAAATTTACTATAACTGTAGATATTCAAATAATACCTGCTGCAGTAACCTTAGCTATACGTTTTATATCCTGCAAAGCTTCAAGGCACCTTCCACTCACCCAAACCATTAGCTTGAGCTGAGCTGGCTAAAAAGACAGGTTTGGGCACCAAGACCTTCAGAGTTTTCATGCCAACCGAGAGAGGGAGGCTTAGCCCTGAAAAAGACATTTCTAGGAATAACACAAAAAAATATCCACACATTGGAATAAAAACACACACCAAAAAACAAGGGGAGGCGGTGGACGGAGGGAGTGGCTACTGCAGCAGTGATCATTCGAACATCTACTGCCATAGAAAATGTAATTACACAACTGTACTATGTTCTTCATACTGATCATTGCTTTGATAGCACAAGCTATGTGGGTAGATTACCATAGTTTAGAGCAACTGGGACATAGAAGAAGAAGGGTCAATGGAGTCCTGGAGAATGGTCCTAGCAAAACTTGACCTAGACCTAGAGAAGGAATCTGGCTTGTTGTGCTTTGTAAAAGTATGTACAGAGGAACAAGTTGCTGCTTCTAGAATATTTCTACAATGCAACACTTCTTAAAAAGCCACAGATGAAACCACGGCATTATAGAATATGGCTTGACCCTGCCTGGAAAAGATTGTTGGGTGGGAATAACAAATGGTAATAGACTGAGATATTCTATTAAGTATGTAAGAGTGGTACAGGATATGTATGAGGGTAGTGCAACAGTGGTGAGGTCTGCAGTGGAAGTGATGGATGTGTTTAAGGGGGAGGTGGGATTACATCAAGGATCAGCTTTGAGCCCTTTCTTATTTGCAATGGTGATGGACAGATTGACAGACGAGATCAGACAGGAGGCCCCATGGACTATGATGTTTGCAGATGACATTGTGATCTGTAGTGAGAGTAGGGAACAGGTGGAGGAGACCCTGGAGAGGTGGAGATATGCTCTGGAGAGAAGAGGAATGAAGATCAGCAGGACTAAGATAGAATATATGTGTGTGAATGAGAGGGACGATAGAGGAATGGTGAGGATGCAGACAGTAGAGGTGGCGAAGGAGGATGAGTTTAAATACATGGGATGAACAGTTCAGAGTAATGGTGAGTGTAGAAGAGAGGTGAAGAAGAGAGTACAGGCATGATGGAGTGGGTGGAGAAGAGTGTCAGGAGTGATTTGTGACAGACGCGTACTAGTAAGAGTGAAAGGGAAGGTCTACAAGAGGGTAGTGAGACCAGCTATGTTATATGGGTTGGAGACAGTGGCATTGGCAAAAAGGCAGGAGTTAGAGCTGGATGTGGCAGAGTTAAAGATGTTAAGATTTGCACTGGGTGTGACGAGGGTGGACAGGATAAGGAATAAGTATATTAGAGGGTCAGCCCAGGTTGGAAGGTTTGGAGACAAAGCCAGAGAGGCAAGATTATGTTTGTTTGGACATGTGCTGACGAGGGATGCTGAATATAAGAACAAATAAAACGATGTCAGTACAGAGTCAGTAGATTTATTGAATCCAAAGCCAGTAGTAAGCGCTTTCTTCTCTTCCCTTAGAGACTTCTTCAGACTATGGCTTTGAAGATAAAGAACATACATTTATACTTAAATGGTTCATTAACCAATTAACATTTTTTTAAAAACACAGTATCATTAAAACACTTATATTTTACCAAATTACATAAATATATCTAAAACTATCTAAAACTAACTATATCAATGTTTCAGCCCCTTCCTTTTTAAATACATAATAAATTCTTCCCTATTATTTAATCCAGGAGGGAAACAAGCATTTAGTTTCACTTGCCAACAGTATTCCAACCATCCCAGTTCTTCCTCAACATTTACTATGTTAACATTAGGGTGCAGAGCTTCCAAAACCATACATCTAAAATTTATTTTACATTTTTTCTCAACATAGTGATGGCATAACTGTGTTCATAAATTCTTCTGTATAGTTCTAGTTAAAGTTGTTTGGGGTTGGGATGTATAAAATGTCCCCGTTCCTTTAACAAGAAACATCTTTATTAAATTATCACTTATGACATAGGCAATCATACATTTATATAAATGAAAACAAACCATATTGAGATATTTTCAGTTGCAAACATTATATGTCACTTATAAATCTATCCAGTCACTGTCAGTCAAACATTACAAAACTCATTCAGTTACTGCCTTTCCTTAAACCTCATTTCTCCTTTAAAACATTATTCTGCATGAATTCTTCTCACTGTTCTTATGTTTTCCATGTAATTTGTTCCTACATTTTCCTAAAGCTCCCAATTACAGTTGTTTTATCACTGTTACTATATTTACTACTTCTAGTACAGTTGGTTTAGACTTTGATTTCCATTTTCTAGTAATTGCTTTTTTATGCAGCCATCATAATTAGACTCAGCAAGGCCTTACTATATATATCTAGACAATTCTGAGTCTGTATCACATTTCAAAAATAATTTCCTTAGTAACATCAGTTTGCTCACCCAGTATTTCTGATAGGGTAATCTGCAGGGAATTTTTAAAGACTGCCAACTCATTACAATAAAAAAATATGTTCCCAAGTACCTCTTTCATTTCTGTTGTTGTGTGACTGGATCCAGTCTGTGAGGAAACTTGTGCTAACTGACCCTGGCCAAATCCAAAAAAAAAAGAGATAGACTCTGTTGCATGGACCAGAAGGGAGTTACCACAATGATCTTGAGGGATTCCTCCTGAATCTTCAGAATTATCTTCAATATCAGAAAGGGTAGAATAGCATACAGGAATATTCCTGTCCAAGGAAAGGAAAAGGCATCTGTCTTCCAGGCCTTCTTGCCTGAAGTCTTTGAGCAGAAAATTGCCAGCTGATTGTTCACTGGGAAGGCAAGAAGGCCTACTTGAAGGACTCCTCATGGATGGATCAGATCTTGGAAGACCCCCTATCTAGTTTCCATTCATGAAGGTCTGCCTTTGTCCTGACCAGCTTGTCCAACACACAATTTTGCTCTGACAGAATGTAGAAAGTAGAGTGGAATTCTGCTGTAAAGCTATATCCCATGATAACATGTCTAGTCTGCAAAGGGGAAAAGACCTGGTTCTCCCTTGCTTTTTTATGTACCACATCACTGTGGTATAGTCCATAACAACTTAAAGTGGTCCTGGGGAGCAAAGGTGATTTACAGAGTTGAGTGCCTCCTTTACATTTATGTGCTTATGTCTGTCTTTATTGTCCCCCTTTACATTTACGTGCTTATGTCTGTCTTTATTGCCCCCCTTTACATTTACATGCTTATGTCTGTCTTTAATGCCCCCCTTTATATTTATGTGCTTATGTCTGTCTTTATTGTCCCCCTTTACATTTACGTGCTTATGTCTGTCTTTATTGTCCCCCTTTACATTTACTTGCTTATGTCTGTCTTTATTGTCCCCCTTTACATTTACGTGCTTATGTCTGTCTTTATTGTCCCCTTTACATTTACGTGCTTATGTCTGTCTTTATTGTCCCCCCTTTACATTTACGTGCTTATGTCTGTCTTTATTGTCCACCTTTACATTTACGTGCTTATGACTGTCTTTATTGTCCCCCTTTACATTTACGTGCTTATGTCTGTCTTTATTGTCCCCCCTTTACATTTACGTGCTTATGTCTGTCTTTATTGTCCCCCTTTACATTTCATACTTTCATAGTTTCATAGTATAGTACTAGGCTATCTGCCCTTGGGCATTTATAAGCCTAGCCAAAGTGTATGTGGCTTTCACCACCCCATGTAATGAAACAAAAGTGTACAATTTAAATTAAATTTAGTTTACTGTGCCTCTATCTAGCAATGACACAGAGATGACCCCCGGGGTAAACCTATGATCACCCATCCATTCGTCCAGATTTCTCTTGAAGAGAGTCAGTGAGGGGTTCTGCCTAACATGGACAGGTATCCTGTTCCAGAGTGTGGGAAGCCTCTGGGTTATGAATCTGTCCCTCCAGCATGTCCTATTCATATTTGTGCTGAGGTTTAGATCTTTAGCTCTCGTGGCTCTGATGGATTTGGATTTTTTGAGGTGGAGCACGCCCATTAATTCTGAATTGGACATGGCCTTGTACGTAAGGCACAGATCACCTCTGAGCAGGCGGTATGCTACTGAATAGAGCTGGAGCTTTTTCAGTCTGGCAGCATATGACATATGCTGGAGACCCTTGATCCTCTTGGTAAGGTACTTTTGGGGTCTCTCCAGCTGCTGCAGGTGCCGGGTGTGGTACATACCAAATGGGGCATTGTACTCAATCATGGGCCTGATAAGGGAGGAATATAAGGGTACAATGACATCCTTTGATCTGGATGTGAATCCCTTCATGATAAGGTGGGCAAGGTAGAAGGTCTTTCTAACCACTTTGGCGACGTGGGTGTCAAATGAGAGGTCACTGTCAACTTGAGTCCCCAGGTCTTTGATTACTTTTTCCGTACTTAATGGATTACCACCTATGTGGTAATTTGTGGGTACTTTGTTTTTTCCAAAGGAGATGATTATGCATTTTTTGGCATTTAGTTTAAGGCCATGACTCTGGCACCAGTTTCTGTGAGGTCCTTCTGGAGGATGCATGTATCAGCTGGTGTGTCGACTATGGCGCCTAGTTTGCAGTCGTCTGCGAACTTTGTCAGCCACAACCCCCCTATGTTTGCCTGCACATCTGAGAAATAAATGCCAAACAAGAAGGGTCCCAAGACAGAGCCCTGTGGGACTCCACTTGTGACTGGCTTAGAGTCTGACATAGCTCCAGCTATTCTGACTTTGTGGGTTCTGTCCTTTAGCCAGTTTGCAACCCATCTTGTGACAAACAGGTTTACATTTAATCTGTTGAGCTTGTCTATGATGCCTGAGTGGGGTATTGTGTCGGAGGCTTTTGCCAGATCCAGGTAGGCTGTATGAACTGCTTTGCCTTCATCGATGGCTCTAGTGACTGTTTTAAAGTCCACCAGGTTTAAAAGACAGGATCTGCCTTTTACAAAGCCGAACTGGGTAGGGTCAATTGTCTGTAGGTCCCCGATGTCTTTGTTTATGAGTTCCATAATGATCCTTTCCATAGCTTTGCAGACCAGGCTGGTCAAGCTTATGGGGCGGTAGTTTCCAGGGTATGTAGAGGTGCCACCTTTGTGAAGTGGGACCACTGTAGCTGTACGCCAGTGTTCAGGGGCGATCCTGTAGCAAGGCTAAGATTAAACAGCGTTCTTATGTGCGGGTTTAGCTCCTCTAGGAGTTCACATAGCACGCAACCCGGGACACCGTCAGGTCCCATGGATGCTGTATTTTTAGCTTTGTTGAGGGCAGCTCTCACCTGGACATCTGAGATTTCAGGGAGGTTGCATTCAGCTGAGATATTTATTTCGTCTTTTGGGGAGAGGGAGGGGAGAAATTTGCACTGAACCTGTCTGCCAGTATGTTGGCAATATCTGTGGGTTCAGTGTATTTTTTGCCATTATGAACTAACTCTGCGCATATCTGAGGGTTTCCGCCCAGGTTTCTAACATAACCGAAGAAGGCCTTGTGATTATCTTTAGTGTCCATAGCGATTTTTCTCTCGAAGTTGGCCTTTGATGATTTTATTAGCGAACGTAGTTTTTTGCTAGTGCTGATCAGGGATGCCCTCCCTTTATGGGATTTTGCTCTGTCTTGCAGTAGCTTCCTGCTCTTGCTATAAAGTTTGTTTATGGCTGGGGTCCACCAGATAGGATGCCTGCCTTTGGTGGAAAGGGTCTTGGTTTTATTTGGGATTGCATGATCCATGCATTCTTGGAGATGCCCGTAGAAAGCATTTGTGAAGGATTCAGCAGTGTGGGATGTGATTTCCACTGGCTCAGGGGGCTTGAAGGATACCATTTCAGTCCTAAGGAGTGTAAAGTCGGCTTTTGAGAAGTTTCTCACTGTGGTCTTTTGTGCTGGGGGTGGAGGTGGGATATGAATATCTAGGGTTATTAGTTTATGGTCTGATCTCACTAGTGAGGGTATACTTCGGTGTTGAGCATTTTGTCCCCATGTTTGTGATGATCAGGTCAAGTATATTATTTCCTTGTGGGGGAGGTGACTAGTTGTTCCATCGCATTTGAGTTGATGAATTCCAGGAACCTTTGGGCTAGGGTGTTGGGGCTTGAGTAATACACCCAGTCTATGTTTGGGTAGTTGAAGTCTCCCAATATGATGGTATTTGGTGAGACATTCATATCCTCCAGTGTCTTCAGGAAGGCTGAATGGAGTTCCTGAGATTGCGAGGGTGGTCTGTAGCATGCTACAAGTTGTATAGCAGTTTTGCCTATGGTTAGTTGCACATAGATGGTCTCCAATGCTTCATGCGTGCCACTAACCTGGAGGTGTGGGTGTCTTTAATAAATATGGACACTCCCCCTCCTTTTGTGGTTCGGCCCAGGTTTTGGGGCCGAAATGCATGATATGAGGTATAACCTGGTAGGGCTGGGGTGCTCTCAGGAGCCTTGAACCAGGTTTCAGTTACTGCACAGACATCGATGCTCTCCATACTGAGGAGTGCTTCGAGAGCCTGCATCTTAAGATTTAGACTTCTGGCGTTGAGCAGCATTACCCTTAGTTTTTTTTCCTTTATTGTTTTCTAAGGTGGTGGGTTTGTCTTTTGAGCCTTGCCTAAAAAAGGTACTATGGGGGTGGCAAGAGCCTTAGCCAATATCCGGAAGCCCAGTAGTGATAGGTGCAAGCCGTCCCTTGCGAAGCAGTGTGGCTTGTCCAGTATGTCATCCCTGCTGATTGGATCCTGTGAACCCAAATGGCCAATTATTTAAAGGGGTAAAAATCGCTTTTTTGGCTCTTTTTGAAACCCAAGGATGTCTCAGGTCATTTAACCGCCTGGACAATATGGAGTCCTTTTGTCTTCTTTTAGTGACCGAGGTTTTGTTATTGCGGTCCTAGCTGACAGGAGTCTATTTCCCTTTTTTTGTGATAAATGCTAGTTTGTTTCTGATCCCTACTGAATAAGAGGTGGGGCAACAATGTGAACACCTTAGCAAATGTTGAATTGTCATGAATCTTAAAACTAGGTGCCCATTTATATCCAGGCCTGAATCAGAGTATCTGTATTAAACCGGTCCTAGACAGCAGGATATATAAGTAATGGATGTTTATATTGACATGTATATATACTTGTTTATTATTTTTATTATTATTTTTATTTGTATTATTATTTTTACTTTTATCTTTTCATTTTTTCATTGAAATGTTGCATTTGTTACTCATTGACATATTTATATTTATACTTATAAGTGAAGATGTTCATCCAACAGCATTTATTGATTTCATGATTTTTATGAGTGTAGCACATGAAATATTTTATTGTGAAGTTATTTTAAATATAAATATTATTCAATTGATTGATTACATTGATTTATGATATCATAATTAACATTTATTTATCTATTTATTCATATATTTATGTATTTAATCATTGGATAATATATAACATATACATATACATATCTCGCAATTTAGTATTTGTCTATTTATTTATTTACATCTGAGGATTTTATATATATATATATATATATTTATCTATTTATTTATTTATTTAATATTTAGTATAAAAGTACAAAGTTAGACATACATGTCTATACATACATCACTTTTATGAAATTTAAATAGATGTATTCATATAGTTTTCAGCATTAACATAATATAGAATGGGATATTCGTATAGAATAGTTATGCTCCTTAATTATATATGAATATTTCTTATATATGTATCTACATGGGAACCCTATGTCCTATGCATTTTTATGGATTTTTTATATATATATATTTATATTTATTTCTACACAATATAAACATAAAAATCTTTTATGTATGATTCTTTGAACACAAGAATTTTTTATATTAATTCTATATATGGATATTATTAATCATTGAATGTTTTAAATGTTTTAATATTCAAAATACTGTTTCTGTTAGATATAACATTAATATAGGCATTATGGTAATTTTAAGATAAGAACTGAGTGGAACAGCCTTTTGAGTTTGCCTTTTGAGTCTGCCTTCTACTGTTTCTTTCCATATATACAAATGTGAGCACTATCCATTACCCTAAATTAACTAATTGAATAATTAATTGCAATGAATTTGATTTAATTGAATTTTGTTGGGTACATATACTCTTTGCAAATGTTGTTTGAATGTGAAGATCTGAGGAAGCGCACTTTAGGTGCGTGAAAGCGCTTATCTGTTTGTCTTCTAAAAATAAAGAGTTCGTTTATGGCATTTTGAAGCAGTACTTATTTCCTGGTTGCTGAATCCGTCAGTGTTTTTTACAACATTTTGTTCTTATGTTTTCCATGTAATTTGTTCCTACATTTTCGTAAAGCTCCCAATTCCAGTTGTTTTATCGCTGTTACTATATTTACTATTTCTAGTACAGTTGGTTTAGACTTTGATTTCCATTTTCTAGTAAATGCTTTTTTATGCAGCCACCATAATTAGACTCAGAAAGGCCTTACTATATACATCTAGACAATTCTGAGTCTGTATCACATTTCAAAAATAATTTCCTTAGTAACATCAGTTTGCTCACCCAGTATTTCTGATAGGGTAATCTGCAGGGAATTTTTAAAGACTGCCAACTCATTACAATAAAAAAATATTTTCCCAATTACCTCTTTCATTTCTGTTCTTGTGTGACTAGATCCAGTCTGTGAGGAAACTTGTGCTAACTGTCCCTGGCCAAATCCAAAAAAAAGAGATAGACTCTGTTGCCTGGACCAGAAGGGAGTTACCACAATGATCTTGAGGGATTCCTCCTGAATCTTCAGAATTATCTTCAATATCAGAAAGGGTAGAAAAGCATACAGGAATATTCCTGTCCAAGGAAAGGAAAAGGCATCTGTCTTCCAGGCCTTCTTGCCTGAAGTCTTTGAGCAGAAAATTGCCAGCTGATTGTTCACTGGGAAGGCAAGAAGGCCTACTTGAAGAACTCCCCATGGATGGATCAGATCTTGGAAGACCCCCTATCTAGTTTCCATTCATGAAGGTCTGCCTTTGTCCTGACCAGCTTGTCCAACACACAGTTTTGCTCTGACATAATGTAGAAAGTAGAGTGGAATTCTGCTGTAAAGCTATATCCCATGATAACATGTCTAGTCTGCAAAGGGGATAAGACCTGATTCTCCCTTGCTTTTTTATGTACCATATCACTGTGGTATAGTCCATAACAACTTAAAGTTGTCCTGGGGAGCAAAGGTGATTTAGAGAGTTGAGTGCCTCCTTTACATTTATGTGCTTATGTCTGTCTTTATTGTCCCCCTTTACATTTATATGCTTATGTCTGTCTTTATTGTCCCCCTTTACATTTACGTCCTTATGTCTGTCTTTATTGTCCCCCTTTACATTTATGTGCTTATGTCTGTCTTTACTGTCCCCCTTTACATTTATGTGCTTATGTCTGTCTTTATTGTCCCCCTTTACATTGAAGTGCTTATGTCTGTCTTTATTGTCACCTTTACATTTACGTGCTTATGTCTGTCTTTATTGTCCCCCTTTACATTTACGTGCTTATGTCTGTCTTTATTGTCCCCCTTTACATTTACGTCCTTATGTTTGTCTTTATTGTCCCCCTTTACATTTATGTACTTATGTCTGTCTTTATTGTCCCCCTTTACATTTACGTGCTTATGTCTGTCTTTATTGTTCCCCCTTTACATTTACGTGCTTATGTCTATCTTTATTGTCCCCCTTTACATTTACATGCTTATGTCTGTCTTTATTGTCCCCCTTTATATTTACGTGCTTATGTCTGTCTTTATTGTCCCTTTACATTTACGTGCTTATGTCTGTCTTTATTGTCCCCCTTTACATTTACGTGCTTATGTCTGTCTTTATTGTCCCCTTTACATTTACGTGCTTATGTCTGTCTTTATTGTCCCCTCTACATTTACGTGCTTATGTCTGTCTTTATTGTCCCCCTTTACATTTACGTGCTTATGTCTGTCTTTATTGTCCCCCTTTACATCTACATGCTTGAGTCTGTGTTTGTAGCCACAGATACCTGGCACTTTTATCCCCCAGCAAAGTGCAAGGTAACTGTGGTAACTGACTGTTTTGGAGCAGGAGGGGAGAGAGAGAGAGACCTGGACTCAGGGTATTTTATGTCTCCACCAAATGATTTCTCCTCTCACACATCCCAGAACTGCAATCTGAAAAGATAACAGGTGTTAGTGCTGGGATCGAAAAGACATCAGTTACCACTGTATCTTTCTGGTGTGGAGTCTTGCCAGAGGTAACATGAGAATCACAGATGCCATGAGACTCAGAATCCTAAGGTATTCCCTCCCTTGCCCATTAAAGAGACCCCAACAGTCGCAGAAGACATTGCTAACCCTCAGTCCACAATGGCTGTATGTGTAACACCAGAGGGACCAGGGGAAACAATGTGGAACAGATCTAAATGTAGATATGTTTTCCAGTGGAAGAAAAGCTCTTTGTACTGAGGTTCTCTTGGAATCCCAGCCTGGATGTGAAATCTCTCAATGACAGAGATTCCTGACACTTTGAAAAACAATCTGCATAGATAAGCAAGACATCTAAAAATGGAAAAAAATGTGGATACCATGTAGCCTGCAATGTGCTCCAACTGGAGCTAGACACTTTGTGAACACTCTTGGGGCAGTTGATAGCCCAAAGGGTAAGGCAGAGAACAGATAATGTGATCCAGATACACAAAACCTTAAGAACCATCTGAAGCCTTAATGGATAGGAGTGTGATGATAAGCATCTTTTAAATCTAAGGTAACTAAAAAAATCTCAAATGGGGAAGAAGGGGTAAGAGATTATGTTGTGAAAGGATCTTGAACTTGGGCACTATCACAAACTGATTCAAGAAAAGGTCCATAAATGATCTCCAGGCATTTTCTTTTGCTTCTTTTTTCTTTTTTTTTTTGCGTCAGAAACATTCTTGAATGAAAACATTTTCTCCACTGGGAAAAAGGAAATATTTCTATTAGCCTCCCCCACACACAAACACACACACACACAATAAAGCATGTGCTGTACAACAGGAGGGAACAGAGGGGTTTGGTCTAGAGACGTGGAATAATTCCCTGCAAAAGAGGGATCTCTTCCCACTGAGTCAGTCTCAGAACCCATTTGTCTGAAACAACCTGTTGCCAAAGAGAAAGAAATGGATAATCTGACTTTCTGGAAGGAATAACAGACTGCCAGGGTGGGAGGTGGGACAAGGCCTCTTACATACTCATTCTGACTTTTTTGGCTGTCCTTTGTTCTGGGGGGGGGGTCCTGCATTGTTTTAGGGAATCTCCCCACCATTGTTTTTAATGTCTACTTACCAGCATATTGCTGAGACTGTTTATTTCATTTTGTTTTGTTTCTTACTGCAGTTGGACAAGGGAGCAAAATAACCTTTGGAAAATTTAGAGAGGGAGGAATAAGGATTCCCTGTATATCATCTTAACCCTCTCATCACATTTTTGATAACCTTTGCAGCAGTATGAACACAATTTATATCCAAAGGTGAATTTAGCAGCTCATTTTACATCCTCTAGGAGGTTCTAAGAATGAAGCCAGGCAAACTTCCTCAACACAGTACCAGTGGCAGCCTCAATGGCTGTAGTATCTACAGTCATAAACACACTTTAAATTACTAATGACCTGAAAAATCAAAGAAAAACAAACCACACAAAACAGATTTTTCTTCACATGGAGGAATTGCAGATAAAACATTCCTCATATTTTCAGTTAGTCACAGTAAACTTTAACATATGAGCCTGACAACTCAAAATTATAAAAAATAAAGTTGCATAAGCAAATACATTTCCCCAAACTTAAAAATTGTTTTACCATTGGTATCAAAAGGTGAAGGATTAGAGTTAAACTGTTTGGCAGCAGCAGGATTAACTAAAGCTATCGCTGCTGGGTCATGTTTGGGAAGAGTGTATAAAAACTTAAAAGAATGAGGAATTTTATACATTCTATTTGTATTTTTAGGGGCAGTAGGTTGAGTATCAGGAAAATTGCAGGCAGTGACACACTTCTTCCGGAGCTGACAGAACTGGGGAAATGGGTAAAGGTTCTGGAAATTCCTTCTGTAACAGCTGATAGTATTTTGGGGGGACTGAGAAACCTCCATGTTCTCCAACTGAATACACTTGCAAATTCTGGAAATAGTCCGGGAGAAAGAGAATCATTAACAGGGAGATTCAGGTAACATGCTCTCCACTGAGTCTGAATCAGAATTATGAGAGAAAAAAAACAATCTGTTCATCACATTCCTCTCTGGATTTAATTTCTTGAATCTCTTCAGGAAAAGAGGACTCACTTTTTCTTTTACCAGAAACCATCTGATATAACCTGTAAAAGACCCTGAGACGGACTTAATAAATTGCTCCTGTCCAGTGAAACTGGAGCAGAAGAGGCTATAAGTTTAGTTTTCTGTTTTTTTTTTTGGTTTTGTTTAAGGCAAACACATTTTTTAATGGCAGCAATAGCTTCCTCAGGGATGGGCACAACCTTCTGGGTAAGCAGAGGCACTTTCCCTGCTCTTTCTTGCAATACCAACAAAAGAAGTTCTCCCTTGCCCACTAAGGGTGGCCCAGCAACCGCAGAGGACATCGCTAATCCCCAGTTCATAGTGGCTATATTTGCCATACAGAGATTTCTAGGGAAAAGGGAGAGTGGTCTGAGGAACCAGCTTGACCTTGGGCACAGCAGGATCTCTCACCTGCATCTGATGCAAATTACCAGCCTGCTGTGTTGGCAAACACCGTTATTGAATTATCACTTATGACATAGGCAAATAAACATTTATATAAAAGAAAACAAACCATGTGAGTAACTTCTACTAGCTAAGAATTGTTATGAGAAACGATCTTTGAGACATAACAATATATTTATTGACAATTACTCTGATAAAAATGTGTTGCCTGAGCAGCTCTACATACTCCAAAACATTGTTTCTTTGTAGTCAAAACCACCACACCTCACATGCATTGATATATTATAAGCTCTTGAAGTTGCTGCTTCACAATAAAAAAGAGCTGGTTTCCTGATAGGATGAATTTGCACAGAAATGCCTCCTGCTACAATAAAATAGCTAAATTTGCCACCAATCTCACTCATAGGACCCAGCATTGTCATAGCTTTAAGCAATTATACTGGACTGAACTGCACAACTGCATAACATATTCACAACTAACTGGAGCACATAAACTCATTAATCATCCAGAAAAATGCCCTGCACTACTAAACTTATTACTGCCCTACTGTCCAGCAAGGGACCTCTGTTCTACTTCTAGTAACAAATTCTTATTACTTACAAATTAGTCAAATAATGTTGCAGGAGACTCGCTCTACTCTCAATATGTTGCTAAACTCCAGAATTGTATCCCCACACAAATAAAACTGTCACACAAACTGAATAGTTTTAAAACACTGCTTAAACATCTTAACCAGTCCTGGTCCTGCAAATGCTCATCACAAACTTAAGACTTTGTGTTCACTGTTCAGTGCTCTCCAGATACATACTCTCAACCTCTCACTGAAATGACAAAACGATTTTTATACATAACTACTGCCTGTACAAAGCACTAAGATGCAGGTGGTCTTTCTCTGTAGTAACTTCCACCTCTGTAGAATCTTACAATGTATAAACTATAACTACTGTTTGTTTATAAATGTAAATAGAAATGTAACTACTCTGTGTTTATGAGTAATATTTGCTGAATTGCCAGCGTTTCCTTTAACTGAAAAAAGCAATAAAATGAATAATTATTTTCCCTGAATAGCCCTGAATACCTCTCAGACTCTGAAATAAATCTAGTTAAAGCCTAAAATAATGGTGAGACAAAGGGCCAAAAGTAGGAAGTAGGGACACATTTTAAATATTGCTCTTAGAAATTTAAAAAGTTGGTAGAATAACAGGATTTGTGTTAGCAAGCATTTTCCGAAGTAAATGAAGTCTGAAACTCAAATGCATGTCATTAGTTAGGGATTTCAATCCTTAGGGATGTACCAGAAAACCACAAACTTTATGAGAAGAACAGACCAAAAAATATGTGGCAACAATCTGGACATTCTGCAAAAAAAATGTATGCAATTGAAAGGTATGCATGCTTTAAAGTTTACAAATACAATGTTCTCTGGGGCAACCTCTTGCTTCACTGGATCCCCACAACAGCACTGTATGGTCCTGAACCCGCTTGCATACAGGTACTCGCTCTCACTCACATATACACATACACTTGCGCACAGCCATATACACGTAATGACACACTCGCATATACGGACTAGTGCACACTCTCGCATACATACACTCACAAACACTCGCTTATACTACACATGTACTTGCGTACAGTCACATACACGCACTTGCAAACATTGGCATACGGACACTCGCAGAAAACCTGCGGGATGTCCACACATGCATGCACCTTCTGTTTTGATCTGAGCCAGAAGCTGGGGGGGGGGGTCAATTCATGACTTTATTTACGTCCTACGACCCTTGGGTATGAAACAAATATTCTGTCAAAGCCATGTGTCGGACTAACTAAAAAGGGTGCCGGTGGTTTGAGAAGGGTGTAACGGGCAGCCATACTTCAGACCTGAATAGGGATTTGCCATTTATTATTTCTTCTTTGTACAGAAAATGTACAGAAACAGGTTTCTATAAATCCTATGTCTAAGCCATGTCTAAGCCTTTGTAAAAGTTCGGATATGTATTTTCTTGTTTCATTTTTGGTTAACTTACCTCCACGGACGTGGCACCTTCGTTTAAAGAAACATTGTGTTTTAAATCCTCTTCTACCGGGCTGGGAAGAGCTTGTGAGCTGATATCGCCGCTTACATTTACGTTACTAATCCTAAAGTAGATTCCTCTGTCCACACTGTGCCTACTCCGCCATTTGGCTGTAACCGCTTCTAATGTCCTGTTGGTAGTGTATTTTCTGACCGCAAGACGCTTTCGGCACTGAGGGCACGAGGCATCCGGTTGTACATCAAGTACCCTATTAATACAAGACTTACAGAAGTTGTGACCACACTCAAGGGTCACAGGATGATCATACAGATCCAGGCACACGGGGCAAACCAGTTCGTTAAGAACAGAGTCACTATTCTTTTCTGTCCTGTCTAGCTCCATTTTAGCACATGAAAGTTTGTTTTAGTATCGCTTGTTTGTACATCCCGCCCCCCTTTGTCGCTTTGCATTTTTTTACTTTTCATAACAGCGTGACTGAGCAGTGTGTGTGTGTGTGTGTGTGTGTGTGTGTGTGTGTGTGTGTGTGTGTGTATGTACATCTCAACAGTATCAGGGATGAATCTAAAAATACTCAGTGTCTCTTTTGAAATATTAGTACTACCCGAGACGTTGCCAGAATAAGCTAAAGTGAAAGCATATGCAATAGTGAAAGTAAAAGAAAGCTATTAACTATATTTATAGTGTATTTTCTCTTAAGTCTCAAGTTTTATGAGGGATTAAAAGGGGCAGAGCTAAAATTTGAGTCCGTGAAAATCAGAGACACTTGGGAGGTAAAGACCAAACAAGCAAAGACACTTTTTATATATTGCTCCAAAGTTAACTAAACAAAAGTTTGAAATCCACATGCATTTTCTGAACAATAATAAGCACGAAACTCTAAAACCTGTCATTACTGCCTAACTGTAATCATCAGCAATTTATCAGAAAGCAAACATTTTACAAGGATCAAGGCAAAATCAGAGACATTCTGTGAAATTCTGGACAGTTGTAAGGTATGTACTAGAAAACGATTAAAGGCAATATAAACAAGAGAATTAAATGTTTTCTCTCTCACTTTGCCCAAAATTGCAATACAAGAATACATGAATAGACTTCCCATACACACCAGAGTACCTCGCTGACCCTCTTCAAGTGCAACCTTGATGAGTGGATGGGAAACCACAAATTTGTCCCAGGGGTTCCACCTTTGTCCCTCACTGACAGGGGTGACAGGTGCTGACTGAGGTTTCTTTTTTGGGTATAAACTCTTGGTTAGGCTTGTAAGGGCCCCAAGGCCATTGGCCTAGTAACCTCCTATGAACATAAAGAACATCCTGGGACCATGAGCTGATTTAAGCACAGACATCCTGTATTCTATCAGTAAGATAGCTAAGCACTTTGGTGCCATACTCTTAAAAAAATCTATAAACAGAACCTGCAGTCCTATACAATTAGTCACACAAAACTGGAAATATTTAGCAGTTCTAATAAAAAACATCCATTATTAATACAAAACTGTGTAAAACATAAGGCAAAATCTCCAAGTTAAAACCCTCTTTATGAATACAAAACCACAAAAGTGTTTTTTTACTGACAGCAAGGTAAGCCTGACGGTGGAGATGAATCCCCAGTTTTAGTGATACCACATACATAAGCACTGTTGACATCCGTTTAAATTAGTGGGATGTATGAAAGGCACGGTTTTGTGCATCAGTAAGAAATCATCCATGATATCCCATGCTAAAATCACAGGTGCTGCTGATTAATTCAGCTCTATGTGCCTTAACCAAGGCTGCAGTTTCACATGCCAGATCAATATTCTGTATCCCATATCACGCACTGGATTTCTACTGCTTGTATTTCTCATAGTATTCAATTAATTCCATGATGATTTCTGGATCATCTATTGTTGTCAAGTCTTCCAGGTCACTGGTTTCATTAGTTGTTATTTTCCTTAAAACAAAGCAAAAGCAAGTGGCGCCAAAATACAAAAAAACAGAACTAAACACCACAGTCCAAAAGTGCAAATAAATCCAGTCCTTAGAGTGCGAAAAGGTAGTTTATTCAACGATCCACAGCAATACACAGTGTATTGCTATGGATCGTTGAATAAACTACCTTTTCGCACTCTAAGGACTGGATTTATTTGCGCTTTTGGACTGTGGTGCTTAGTTTTGGTATTTTCCTTAAAACCCGTCTCATGATTTTTCCAGATCTTGTTTTTGGAAGGCATTTAACACAACAATATGATCTGGTACAGCATATTTTGCAATATAAGGTGCGACAATGGATTTTAGTTCCTCTACAACAACCTTCAATGCATGAGAAACATCATCTTTTAGGACTACAAATGCAAATGGAACTTCTCCTTTGATATCATGAGGATAGCCTATAACAACTGCTTCGGGGACATAAGGGTGCTCATCCATTGCATCCTCAACCTCTGCTGTGCCAAGCCTGTGATGGCTGATGTTAATAACATCATCCATGCTTCCTGTGAGCTGATAATAGCCTTCTATAGACCAATGTGCTCCATCTCCTGTAAAATAATAACCTGGGTAAGTTCTAAAATAGGAATCCAGAAATCGTTGATGATCTTCATAAAGGGTTCTTGCAATACCAGGCCATGGCTGTTTAATACATAGAGCACCAGCAACATTTTGCCCCTGTAATTCCTTTCCATTTTCATCCATTGATGCTGGCACAATGCCAAAGAAAGGCCTCATTGCTATAGTAGGAACAATCTCAGCTCCTTCTTCTAATGGTCGAGGAGTGATGCAGATCCTGCCAGCCTCTGTTTGCCACCAAGTATCTAATATAGTACACTTGCCATCTCCTACTATGCCATAGTACCACTTCCAAGCTTCATGGTGGACTGGCTCTCCCACTGAACCCAATGTCTTTAAGGAATACCAGTCATACCTTTTCACCCAGTCATCTCCATACTTCATCAGCAGGTGGAATGTAGTAGGGTCACCATAAAACTGGTTGATTCTTAACTGCTTACCATCTCCCAGTACCTACCAGGGTTAGGATATGTAGAAATACTCTCAAACAAAACTGTTGTACCACCATTGCAGAGGGGCCCATATACTACATAACTATGTCCAGTTATCCATCCAGTGTCAGCCATGCAACCAAAAACATCCCCTTGGTTGAAGTCAAAGACATACTTATGTGTCAAAGCAGCATAGAGCAAGTATCCTGCCTGTGTGTGAACAATGCCTTTTGGTTTTCCTGTACTCCCTGACACATATACAACATGAACAGCATGTCCTCACTTTCCATAGTCTCAGGTGGGCACACTGCCTCTTCCTTTGGTATTACTTCCTCCAAAGGTATGTCCATGTCACTCACAGGGGCTATGTTCTCTGTTCTGTGAGCTAAAAAGACACATTTTACCATTGGACAATTCTTCCCTGCTTCATCAACAGTCTTCTTTAATTCTACAAGTTGACCTACTCTAATCCCTTGGTTACATGTGGTAATGGCTTTGCACTTGCCATCCAGGATTCTGCCTGATAAAGAATCAGCACTAAAACCAGCAAAGACAACTGTATGTACGGCCATGGTTCTGGTACATGCCAACATGACAGCAACAGCCATTGGGGACACTGGCATGTAAGTAGCAACTCTGTCACCTTTCTTTATCTCATGTCTCTTCAAAACATTGGCAAGGTGGCATGTCATTTCCAGTAGTTCCCTATATGTGACTTTAACCTCTGTACCAGGTGCATCTCATTCCCAGATCAAAGCAACTCATTCAGTTAATAGAATAACATGCCTGTCCACGCAGTTAACTAAGGTGTTTAGCTGCCCCCCCCCCCCCCGGAACCACTTGATCGGTCCACTTTTAAAGTCACTTTCAATAACAGTGTCAAAAGGCTTGCTCCACTTCAATCGAGTCTTTGTAAGTGTCCCCCAAAAAGTATCCAGGTCCAGCACGGAGAGGTTGTGCAAGTCTTTGAAGGATTGTATCCCATGAAAAGCACTAGCTTCTGACATGTAGAAGTTAACACTCCAAAGTGAAGTGCTGCTATGGCCTAGCCTCGTTTGCACATATAGTTTCTTACCTGGGGACTGTTTGTAGTATATGCTTTTAGAAAGCAAGTAATTCTTGCAGATCGCCTGCAGAAGTGTGCCCTGTTTGCTTTGGAACTTTTCTCCCCAGGCCTCCACTGAAAAAGGGCTTTAGCTTAGTCGGACACTCCCAGTCAACAAATGTAAAATAAAATAAATAAATGTTCTCCAAGAGGGGCTGACACAGACAAACGACTGGTGTCAGAGCCATGGACTAAAATTAAATGCCAAGAAATGCATAATAGTTTCCTTTGGGAAGTCATCTGCCCCTGGTAACTATCATATTGACAACACACCACTTAGAGTTGACCCAGTAGTCAGGGACATAGGGAAACACATAGCAATCTAGCCTTTGACCATCATGTGTCTACAGTAGTGAAGAAATCATTCTATGTTGCACAACTCATAAACAAAGATATGGCATCTAAGTCAAAGGAAGTCATTGTCCCACTGTATTCAGCATTCATCAGAGCTATCATTGCGTACAATGCCCCCTTTGGTATGTCCCTAGCCAGGCGTATCCAACAGCTGGAATGTTCACAGAGTTTCCTCACTACAGTGAGGAAAAGGGAAAATTTCCTGATCCACATTGTACCTCAATCTCAGTTCAAAACATTGACTTCATATTAGCAAATGTGTACTCACTTTCGCTAATATGAATTCAAATATTTTTGGTTAGACATTATGGATATTGGTAGAACATACATTCAACCGACCTGTATTTGAACAACTGCCACTCCAGATTTTGATAGTAAACTGTTTCAATTTCATATCTCCTCCATCATATTGTAGTTTGTAACAATTTAAACATATGTTTCTGTTCATAGCTAGTGTGGAAAAATACTGAAGTTCAACATATTTTATATTCTGTATATAAAGGGTTAAGCAGAAAAATGTTCACTGCGTGCAAACTGAAATGTTCTGGAAAATGTTGATCACTGAGGAATGCAGAAGTTAATCTTAAACTGCTGATAAGAAAGTTAATGTTGCAAGAATAACTGTGGTACTAGCTGGTAAAAACAAGTAATCAAACTATAATTTTCTGATGAATGTTCTGTGTGCTACGTGTGTGTACGTGCAGGAGGGTCTATAAAAGCAGAACTCAAAGTACAAGTAGCCAGACTGCTGGCATACTACTATCATGTAGCAGGTCTCCATGCATGTAAAATAAAGCTGTTTTACTTGCTTACAAGAACTTGGTGTGATTCTTCCAGAATATGTTAGAAGAGTAAAATCTTTCGACATAACTGGCGCCCAACGTTGGAGCGGCCCCTGCACGGCGTGAATCGAACAAAGAGAGGCTGAAAACCTGCGCAGGTGGAGAGAGATCAGGCTCTCCTCGAACGAAAGACCTCCGACTGAAACAGGTCGAAATTAGAGGCCAGTCACTCTTTCCAGATTCAATCCGTGAGGTGGCAGCAAAACAGGGCGGAGGAATCACAAAGGTAAGCAAAACGCTATTTTTTTGTTGTTTCTGATTGGAATTTTTGTCTAAATTTTAAGGGACTAGTCAAGGGAGAAATTTAATTTTCTCAAAGTATAAGGAGTATATGTGAATAGATTCCATATACAAGAGATCTCAGGAACAGGAATAGTTTCTCGTAAGAGAAATGGGAACAGGAACCAGTTGTGTCAAAGGTGACGACAAAACTGAAGATGAAAAGTTTATGTTTGATTTACACCCAAAGAACGTAAAATATTTAGATAAATGGAAAAAAGACCATGGGTTTAGTGGATGTTTAAATAAGTCAGAATGTCAAAATCTAGTAAGATTACTGCGCAAACAGGCAGGAAATAAGACAAGGAATCAAAAGAAGGTGGGGTTTCCCTAGGCACAGAAATGGCTGGAGGAAGCATAAGAGACATAGGAAACAAAATTTAAAAAAAAAAAGAGTGTGGTAATTCAAGTGAAAGAGATGTGTACTTTGTTAAAAAGGAAGATAATAAAATTCCGAAGTGTGTAGAACCAGAATAAAGACTCTCTTAGATAAAATAGAAGAACATTGGAAGCCCAAGGCAGATTGGACTTGCATTAATCAATGCATTCAATCAGATGACGAAACCGTAGACAATTATCTACATTGTCTCACACAATGTTTTGATGCTCATAGTGGGTTGATTAAGGTAGAAAATCAGGAAAATGACTCGCCCTATGAACAGCAATTAAAAAATGCATCCCTAAAGGGCTGCAAGACAGCCATTGGTAACTTTATACAAAAACATATGATCACAAACAGGACAGCGTGTCTACAGCCCCTTATGGAGTATGCTAGACATGCTGAGAAATATCTGAAGGAAAAGAAAGATAAACAAGCCCAGACTTTTACAGTTAGTGAAGATGGAACTTTAATGTTAGTTCAAGGTTCGAACATGGAAGAAGACGTAGATGGAGGGTATGAGGAAGAAGAAGAAAGTGAGAATGGGGAAGTAGGTACACGTGAAGGCGATGGGTGGAGACAGGAAATGGCAGAAAATGAGGAATATCAAATGGTAAATCTAACAGCACTAGCATCAACTATGTAATTGGAATCCCAACCAGTGATCACATTGCAAGTTGAGGGCCGAGACATAGAATTTCTCTGTGACTCAGGGGCTTCACGAACGTTAGTCAGAAGTACTGCCATATCATCCGATGTTACCTCGGATGAATATGTGCTTGTAAAAGCAGCAAATGGTCGTATTTACAAAGAGCCATTGTCCAAACCTCTGTGGTTTACCGACTCAGAGATGAACCAAACCATACGGTTCCGAGTAATAATTTCAAAAATCTGCCCAGTAAATTTACTAGGAAGAGATTTAATGCAAGTGTTCGGCATAGCAGCCGTCCCAACCTCCACTGGGATGGTGGCAAGGAGAATAGACCCAAATAGTGCTTTTGAAAGCTGGAGTATTAATTCCGTGCACAGACTCACCATGTAATACGCCCTTATTTCCAGTAAAAAAAAAAAAAAAAAAAACCCGGATGGGATATGGAGGATGGTACAAGACTTACAGGCAATAAATGCCGCAGTGGTACCTCGGGCCCCCATGGTCCCTGATCCGTCTATTCTGCTGAACGATATCCTTCCAATGGATAACTACTTTTCTGTAATTGATATCAGTAATGCCTTTTTCTCTATTCCCTTGCAGGAAGATAGTAGATTTTGGTTTGCATTTACGTTTATGGGCAAGCGTTATACCTATACCAGGTTACCGCAGGGATACTGCGAAAGTCCGACCATCTTCTCACAAGAGATGTCCACCAATTTGGCTCAGTTCCAACCCACCCAAGGGTGCCACCTACTGCTGTACGTGGATGATATCCTCCTGGCCTCGACTACGGAAGAATTCTGTAAGTCCGAGACTATTCGACTACTACACTTTCTGGCACACGAAGGACATAAGGTAAATAAGTCTAAGTTACAATTTTGTAAATTAGAAGTACGTTACCTGGGTTATACTATCTCTGGGAAGGGCAGGCGATTAGATGACAGTAGAAAGAATGCTATTTTACAAGCCTCCATGCCAACTACAAAAAAGGAAATTATGTCCTTTTTAGGCATTACGAACTTCTGTCGTAGTTGGATTCCCAACTATGCCGAAGAAGTGCACCCGCTATCAGACTTAATTTTTGCAATACCGATGGCAGCAAAAGATTTGCTGCACTGGACAGACAAGGCAGTACAGGCATTCACTAGAATCAAGCAACTGATAGCTGGGTCAGCGACATTGGGGTTTCAGATTACAGTAAGACCTTTATACAGACTGTAGATTGCAAGCAGGGATTTATGACATCTGTTTTAATGCAAATGTATGGAGATAAGTTAAGACCATTGGCATTTTACTCTAGCAAATTAGACTCAGTAGCACGAGCATTACCACACTGTGTGCAAGCAGTAATTGCAGCCGCTTTGGCGGTACAAGCGTCTGCCACGTTGGTATTGTTCCATGATCTTACGTTAAAAGTCCCGCACTCCATAGCAGTCATCCTTCTGCAGGACAAGTTAACATTTTTGTCACCTAGCAGACATTTATCTTGTATGACTACGCTGTTATCTCAGCCACACATGACAATTAAGAGATGCACTAACTTAAATCCAGCAACATTGCTACCCGTTGCTGAAGACGGTATCCCGCATGTATGCTTAGATCTCATACATTCTAAAGTTCTACCAAGACCGGATCTTAAAGATCAACCCTTACTACATGCGGACTGGACACTGTTTGTAGATGGGTCAGCACGCAAAACAGAAACAGGCACCATGCAAGTAGGGTATGCAGTTACTACTGCAACTCAGATAATAGAGGCAAGACCACTCCCCAGGAACTTATCCGCTCAAGCAGCGGAACTGATTGCTGTGACAAGGGCATGTCTCCTTTCAGAGGACAGGAATGTCACTATGTATACGGATAGTCAATATGCTTTCTCTACAATACATGTGTTTGCTCAGCAATGGAAAAATAGGGGGATGGTTACAACCTCGGGAAAAGACATCATGCACAAAGAACTAATCCTTGAATTACTACAAGCCGTTCAACGGCCACGGGGTTTGGCCATCTGTAAATGTGCTGCTCATACCCGTGCTAAGGACCCGGTATCACTTGGTAATGCCCTAGCAGACAAAGCAGCCAAAGAGGCAGCTATGTCCAGTACCTTTTCACTTGAAACCACACCTACAGAATTACAACCAACAGATAAGTTTGATTTACAAACCTTACAAGTCATGCAGGAACTTAGCACAGTACAGGAAAAACAACGCTGGACTAGGTATGGTGTTAGACAGAACAAAGGAATCTATGTGGGACCAGATAATAAATATGTTTTGCCTACTAATCCTTTTAGGTATGCAGCACTAGTCGTGCATGGCCCTTCCCATCTGGGCCCTGCAGCTATGGTTAGAATTATCCACCTTACCTTTTGGACCAAGGGTTTCATTGCATATGCAAAATGTTTTTGTCTATCCTGCATAGTATGTGCTAAATACCACGGGGGAGGGGTCAGAGTTGCCCCGGCATCATTTCCAACACCCCCCTATCCATTTCATACAATATGTATGGACTTCATAGACCCCAGCACAACTAAAGAAGTTTGTGTTAGTGATAGTAGATGCATTTACTAAGTGGGTTGAGGCTTTTCCGGTGACACAACCGGATGCTCAAACAGTGGCTAAAATTTTGGTCAATCACATTGTCCCGCACTTTGGACTTCCTACACGCATCTACTCTGACAACGGCACGCATTTTGTCAATCACATCATTCAAAAACTGTCTACAGTTTTCCAAATTGAATTAAAACACCATTGTGCCTACCACCCACAGTCAGCAGGGTTGGTGGAATGCCACAACGGCATTCTAAAAGGCAAGTTAAGAAAACTCATGGCCGAGACACATCAGTCTTGGATTACCTGTCTACCTCTAGCCCTCCTTTCCATGCAGACAACTCCCACCTCAAAAGGAGTCACCCCATTTGAGTTATTGTACGGGAGACCTTATTACGTCCTGCAGTGGCAAAACTTGTTGCCTGCGGAACGTGAGGGGGGGGGTGAGGAGATAGCAGATTACATGAGGAAAATGCTGACCAATACTAACAGCTGTTTAACGAATGATTGTTTTTCAGGTTCAAGAGACGACAAAATCATGGAAGTCATCGCAACTCCAACGGTAGTTCGGATTAAAGAAAGGTCCTCATGGATCCACCTAACGCATTGTAAAATTGTAAAACATTTTAAGTTAGATAAAAACTTGAATCCCCCTGGGGAACAAATAGACAGCAGTAACCATGAAGGACAATAATGAGAATAAGAGAAAATGGTTCTATTGCAATGTTTTATTGTTTATAACTATTGTGATTGTAATATTTCTGTTTGGCCATTTCTGTTTTTTAATGAAGCTAGCCATTCAAAAAGAGACAAACACACCAGCTGGCATCCAAACTTTAATACATATCAAGCGATTAAATAGGCATATGCATCCTCAATGAATGTCTCAAATTGTTGGGTATGTACTGCAATACCTACTGTACATAGTGGCTTAATGTTGGGGACAGCCCCTCTGGGAACAAATAATACTTGGAATAATTTGTTGTTTGAAACCACAGAAGTACCACTGAGAGACAAGGTGGTGCTGCCTCTTCTGGGGCGCCAAAACAGAACAGTGTGTTTTCAAAAGATTGGAAAAGTTAAGGTGGGGCTGAGCCAATGTAATTTGACAATAGTTCATAATTGTACCCTAGAAGGGCAGTGTGAGATCAAGTTTGGAGCTATAAAAAAAGACATCAATGTAAATGATACTAGTTTTGTTGAAAAAATGCTGTATGTATATGGCCTGTTATTTAAGGGGCTAAAGCCAAATGGGAGTTATGAATTTCCAACCAATATTACACTCAAAATGAATGATTGTTATTTTATTTGTGGTAGGAAAGCATATAAATGGTTACCATATGGCTGGTCAGGAAGTTGTTTTTTGGGATATCTGATACCAGCTATTAGACATGTGAATGCATTACCTCAAGGTAAAATATGAAATGCACGTTCTCTTAACAAACCTATTAATCCCGTAGGTAACATTGATGTGTCATGGATTTATCACCATGACTTGGCGCACATCAGCAGCAAAGGACTCTCACATATGGACCTAGGTGATGATGTAATTGCTTGGGCTGGTATTTTGCCAGCGTATGGGACAGTAAAATCCATCTGGGAACTGAGAAAACTGTCAAAACTGTTAGAGACTCTGAGTAATGCGACATTTTCAGTGCCAGAATTGGTGACGGATGAATTAACGGCGATGAGAACAGTAGTGTTGCAGAACCGTATGGCGCTCGATTTCACCCTAGCGGCAAAGGGAGGTACTTGCGCTTGATAACGAGCATGAAATCCAGAGTCATCTTGAAATAATTCAACAAGTTTCTGAACTGACTAAACCTGGTCCAAACCCCTTGACTGACTTTTTCCAGAACCTGTTTGGAAACTGGGGTTCTGTGTTAATGAATATCTTAATTGTTGTATGTGTTGGTGCAGTCATATTTTTGCTGCTTGGCTGCTGTTGCATACCATTTATCAAAATGATAATATCGAAGGTTATCTCTGCCAATGCTACAAAAGCATATTTTTCTGATTATGAGAAGGTATAAAACGTATCTGGGATTGTGTAAAATAAACAGTATACAAAATGTTGTAAGGGGGGAAATGTGGAAAAATACTGAAGTTCAACATATTTTGTATTCTGTATATAAAGGGTTGAGCAGAAAAATGTTCACTGCATGCAAACTGAAATGTTCTGGAAAATGTTGATCACTGAGGAATGCAGAAGTTAATCTTAAACTGCTGATAAGAAAGTTAATGTTGCAAGAATAACTGTGGTACTAGCTGGTAAAAACAAGTAATCGAACTATTATTTTCTGATGAATGTTCTGTGTGCTACGTGTGTGGTATGTGCAGGAGGGTCTATAAAAGCAGAACTCAAAGTACAAGCAGGTCTCCATGCATGTAAAATAAAGCTGTTTTACTTGCTTACAAGAACTTGGTGTGATTCTTCCAGAATATGTTAGAAGAGTAAAATCTTTCGACACTAGTTACCAGGCTAACAGTTAAGGAGATCACTGAGAAAACCATCCCAGTCTCCAAGAATCCCAGAAGCACAATCTGCTCAAGTAATCTGCCTAGATTCACACAGTGAGGCTGTGGGAATTAAATTCCAGACCACAAAAAACAGCCTGTCAACAGCTCATACTTTCTATCAACTGCACCAATTGCCAGACATCATATTCTCCCCAACTTTCACATTACTATTGTTCTTATGATCATTCAAGTTCTACATGCCTTTCACTCTGAGACTTAGGGCCACCACCACCCATTATTTATGTGAAGCGAAAGGTAGACACACAAAAATCTTTTAAAAACCCTATATGAATGCTCAAAGCATACACCCATCCCTGCACATATATTCCTATTTCAACAAATATGAGCAAACAATATTCTACAAAAAATCTGTTAACTTCATCTCCCGACAGTATCTATCCATTCAGTTTTTTAGGCTCATAGGTAGTTACTAGGAATGCAATCAAGGAGACCATCTAAGAGACCATCCCAGCCTTCCAAATTCCCAGGACATTGTCTAGTCAAGTAACCAATTCAGAGTCAGATAGCACGTAGAAGAAAGCCATGTAAGTCAAACTTGGATTACAAGAAACAGCTTGTCAACAATTAATGTTTTCAATCCATTGCACTAATTGCCAGGCTTCAGACTCTCCCAGACACTCGTATTAGTAATTGTCTTAAGATTGTTCAAGTTCCATAAATAAAATCATATCCCATTTACTCTGGCATCTGGGGCAATTACCCACCTTTATTTATGTGACACAGCAGGTACTCATATAAAAATATTTTTCTAATGCTATTTGAATGTTTGAAACATGCATTCTTTCTTTATGTAGTATGCATCAACAATATTGTACAGAGAAAAATATCATTTTTCAGTATATGTTATTAAGCATTCTAAACTGATTTTATTGCTTAAACAAGTAAGGGACCTCGAGCTTAGCCTGAGAAATAGTTTTATATTAAAAGAAAACTTCTAAAATCATGAAATTGCTTATTAATGCCAAAGCTGCCATAGGCAAAGGAATATTCTTATCTCAACTCAGATATGGACTACCCATAATAGCTTCAGCCTCTAAGAAAAATGCCACCAGCTTGCAACCATGTCCAATAAAATCTGCCAGTTCATTACTAATTCCCCCATTAATGAACACCATTACCTAACTCTCACCAAAGCTAAATGGCTTCCAGTACATTTGAGAGCTGTCCTCCTACTAAGATCACTAATTCACAAAGCCCTTTGTCCTGAGATATCTTCCCCTTTCATCAAACTGCCCAGATATAATCTCAGGGGTATCACTCAATCTCTACCCACCCTACTAACTCCAAATATTACGCTTCATTGCACTGACCATGTATTCTCCATCCTAGCACATAAACTATGGGACTCTATTCCACTGTCAATCAGAGATGCCCAAATGTACTCAGACTTCAGACAACAGCTCAAGGAACACGTCTTCCCCTAAAGTGAACCTGCACTCATATAGGTCACATTACATGAACCCTGCAGCTCTCTCACTCTTCTTTATCCCTATTTCTTCCTTCCTTATTTCATCTTGTCATCCCCTCACTTTCCTTCATCCTACCTGGATCTCTCACACTTCTCTCCTTTCTACTCCTCTTCCATCTGCATGCCTCTGTAATTCTCTGTCTTCTCCCCATGGTATCCTTTTCTGCAACTATCCTCACTTGCCTCTTCTAATGCCTTCCCACCTCTCTGTATAATGATATGCTGCTGTACCTGTAGCATAAGCCATCTCAGTCATTATGGCTACATCTTATCCAAAAAGCTCTGCTAAGCATAATTCCATTTTCCATCCATGTTTTGACTTTGTAAACTGTTTCTTGAACTAAATGCTGTAGCATATGTTTGCATCTGTAAATCATGTTTTTATAGCTTATCTTTATATCTGTAAATATGTTTTGTTCATTTATTATTTGATCCTGTTCACCCAGTCTGTGCCTGAAAATGGTGCTTGAAACCAGTACACTACTCTGGTAAACAAATATAAATAAATAGATAAATAATAAATATATAATTTTCATATTAAGTATGTAAATTACTTAAAACAGCAATGTGGGCTCAGAAATATTGTAGTCTGAAAGAAAAAAAAGAAGTTATGTTTTACCATAATGTTCCATCTGTGTTGTTTATCTTCATTCATTCATTACTAATGGGTTATCGGTTTCGTCCTCGGAACCAAGCCACCCAATATCAAGCTCATGTCAGCCAAAAAGTCTCGAGCCAAGGTCCTACCCAGAATGCTCTGCTCCCTGTTACCTCAGATCGAGTTTGCAAGTTGATAGATAAAAGTAGAGGCTACCTCTGGTCATAACAGACCTACACGAAAGGAGTACATGAGATCAACCAAGAACCTCCAGAAGGGGGATGGAGGGTGGGAAGTAATGACTGAAGGAAGATCAACAACACAGATGGAACGTTATGGTAAGACATAACTTCTTTATCTGATGTTGTTAATCTTCATTCATTCCTTAATGATGGGACAGAGTCCCCAGCTACCTGTATTCCTGGGTGGCCCTCATGGAAGGCCATTCCTGAGCACCATGGAGCCAAAGGAAGCTCTACCTCTGGAGGCCAAGTCCAGTTTGTAATGAAGAATAAAGGTATGAGGTTTGGCCCAAGTTGCAATGAGAAAATATCATTGAGGGAAGTCTTAGCATGGAAAGCTGCTGAAGTTGCCATAGATCTTGTAGAATGTACTTTGACTCTATGAGGCAAGGTGCGATTGTTTTTGTTGTAGATAAAGGTTATACAATTTTTCAACCATGAAGCCAATGTGACTTTTGATACAGGACGACCCTGTCTAGGTCCAGAAAAAGCCAGAAACAGGTGGCCTGATTTGCGGGTAGATTTTGTTCTGTCCAGATAAAATCGTATTTGCCTATGCACATCCAATGAGTGCAGGCAATATTCTCCCTTGTTAGAATGGTTAGGAAAGAACACTGGGAAGTCAATAGACTGGCTGACAGATTGTTCTGACATGACTTTTGGTAAAAAGGTAGAATTGGTTCTCATTGATACCCTATCCTTATGGAAGATAAGATAGAGAGGTTTGATGCATAAGGCCTGAAGTTCTGACAATTGTCTGTCCGATGTGATTGCAATCAGAAACAAAGTTTTCCAAGAGAGATATCTTACATCACAAGAAGACACAGGTTCAAAGGGTGGAGCTGTTAAAGCTTGCCGAACCAATGCCAAATCCCAAGGTTGTACGAGTTCTCTAAATGGAGGTTTTAGGTGGATAACCCCTTTCAAGAAAGTCTTACAGAGTCTGTGTGACATAAGTGAAGAATCTTGAAAACCAATATGAAAATTTGAGATGGCAGCTAAATGTACACGGATAGTAAAGGCAGACACCCCAGAGTGGAAAAGATGTGATAAGTAATCCAATACCACCGAGACTGGGGCTGACAAGGGGTCTATTTGTTTATCTGCTGCCCATAGAGAGAACCTCTTCCATTGTTAAGATAGATTAGTCTGGTAGACAATTTATGAGATGCGATAAGAATATTGCACACAGGGGACGAAAAGTTTTCATGCATGACAATTATAGGAAGTGGAGAAACAAAGCTGTCAGTTTCAGGGTTGTTAGATTGGGGTGAATCAGACCCTGTGGATGGGAGATCAATGTTGAGGATGGATTGAGGATCCATGGTTGATCTAGCAAGTGAGGCCAGAGGAAAGGAAACCAGACTTGTCGAGGACAATATGGAGCAATGAGGATCACATTGCTCTTCAACTGTTGTGCTTTCTTTAGAAATTGGGAGATGAGGGGGAGAGGAGGATAGGCATAAAGAAGACCCAAGGGCCAAGCGTGGACTAGAGCATTTCTTGGTGACTGTCCCCGAGGGGGGATCAGGGCAAAGTAGTTGCTGCACTTGTAGTTAGTTGGGGAGGCAAATAGGTCACAGCAAGGCTGGCCCCCGCAGTTGAAGATTTTTGCCACTATCAGAGAATTTAAGGACCACTCGTGAGGTTGTAAAATGCACCTGCTCAATTTGTCTGCTATCACATTGGAGCTCCTGGGAATGTGCGTTGCCATCAGAAAGTGGTTGTGAGCTATTGCCCATTGCCATATTCTCAAGGCCTCTCAGCATAACGGGTAAGATCTGGTGCCCCCTTGTTTGTTGATGTACCAGACCACTGACGTGTTATCTGACTGGATCGCAATAGTCCCTGATGGAAGAATGGAGTGAAATGATTGCAACGCTAGAAGCACCGCCCTCAGTTCCAGGACATTGATATGCAAAAGGGCCTCTGTCTCCGACCAGGTGCCTTGGACCAGGTTTCCTTGACATAGCCCCTCCCCACACCATCAGTGAGGCATCCGTGGTCACCATGGCTATCGGTTGATGGGGGTTGAAAGGGTGAGACCATTATTGGGGATTTTGAGATGTCCACCAGAATAAATCTTGCTTGCATCTCTGACTTACACTTATTTGAAAAGACAAAGGATGTTGTAGAGGTTACCACTGAGTGAGAAGTAGCCATTGAAGAAGTCTCATGTGGAATCTGGCTAGAGGAACAATGGTAATCAAAACTGCCATTGAGCCCAATAGCTGAAGTACAGATTGAGCTGGAGATTTGTGGTGACAGAGCAGCGGTTGAACTTGTTGTCTTATTCTCTGAAGTCTGTGTTCTGGAAGGGATGCTGTGCAATTTCTCGTGTCCAACAGTACCCCTATAAATTCCAAAGACTGAGTTGGGGTTGTGTGGGATTTCTCCCAGTTTATAGTGATTCCCAGGCTTCGAGCTAAGAGAGTATACTGCAGGGCTTCTTCCAGTAGACGCTTGGTGGGGGCGATAAGGAGCCAGTCGTCTAGATATGGAAATGCCTGGAATCCTTGAAGTCACAAGTGAGTGATAACCACTGCCATGCATTTTGTGAACACTCTGGGGGCTGTAGAGAGACCGAAGGGCAGGGATCAAAACTGGTAGTGACTGGCTCCTATACAGAAGTGGAGGTATCGTCTTGAGCATTTGTCCATTTTTATATGGTAGTACGCATCTTGAAGATCTACAGAGCACATCCAATCGTCTTCTTCCAGAAGAGGAAGGATAGACTGAACCGTGACCATCGAGAATTTCTCTGTTTTTACAAATTTGTTTAGTGCACTGAAATCTAGAATTGGTCTTCAGTCCCCTGTCTTTTTTGGCATTAAAACGAACCTTGAGTAAAATCCAGATCCTAACTGGTCTGGGGGGACCGTCTGGATGACTCTTTTTTGTAGCAGCTTTTTGATTTCATGTGCTGCTGTTTCCCTTTGACTGGGTGGAACATCGGGTAACACTCTTGATGAGACTGGGCAAAGATGGAAGGGGATGTGATAGCCTCTGGATGTAATCCATTGTACCAAAGAATCGGTTATCTTTTGCCAGGCAGTGGGGTACAAGGAGAAATGACCCCCGACTGCTTCCAGAGGTGAGCAGTCAGGCAATGCTTCAGGAGCTCTGATAGGGTTGGGCAGAGAAAGAATGTCTGTAACCCCAGTTTCGCAGGCCTCCTCTGTGCTGAAAGGGGCATCTTCCTTTGGAGTTTCCCCCTGTGATTTCTTGTTCCATATCTTTCCGCTCCTCTGATTTCTGGAATAGAATCATTGAGGAGTGGAGTGCCTGACACTAATGGTAGACATGGTCTTGCCATCTTGTTCGCACCGTGCCAGCGTATCCTTTACTTTAGAGCCGAACAAAGAAGCGGCCTCTATGGGGGCATTCATAAAGGAAGCCTTAAAGAAGTCCACAAAGTCACAAAGGCTCATCCAAGTATGTCATCTGGCGACTATACCTGTGCCTGCTGCTCTAGCCACCCCTTCCATTGCGTGAGAAATATGACGCATGGAAGAGTTGGAAATGGACTCTAGGGTGGCTATCTGAGAAGCCACATTATCACAGACTTCATCAAAAACAGCTCCTGCCAAGGTTTCAGAGAGCTGGTTGATAAGATCTCACTGAAGCCTGGTAAAATGTGCCAAATAATTTAAATACCTTATGGCGAAGGTCGATGAAGCAAACACACACTTCCCTATTCTGTCAATCGCCCAGGACTCCTTGTTGGGCAGATGGACAGTTTGGCTCTCTTCTGCCAAATCCTTCTTAGTAGCAGCTGCCACTACCATAGCATCTATTGGAAGACCACGTGACCAGTGGGGGTGCTTCGCGGAGGGGCGATAATATTTTATCTGGTCTCTTAGGTATCATTTCCATGGTGTCAGGAGCCTTTCATGTGCACTGCATGATGAGCTGGATGAGCTCGTCGGCAGGCAGGGTGACCCAGGAGGTAGGGGGTCGGGCACGAATAGCCTGCAGGAATACGGATTCCTGAGAGGAAGGATTAGAGGGCTTCCAGTCACCCCTCTGTCTAAGGATCTCAAGGATGTCACCAAAGGACACCTCATCAGAGGGTGACCATGGGGACCTTTCCCCGTCATCAAAATCCATATCTTCAGTCAATGACTCCTCAGTGGAGTCCATGTGCTTCCTCTTACACAATGCTTTGCAGGGTGCTTCCTCAGTGGAAGGTTCTGGGGAAGATTGCAAAGAGGGGGTCTCCTGAGGAGGAGAGACCTGAGGCTCTTGTGCCCGATGTCCGGGAGTTGAAGCTTGTGGCAGTTGCGGCACAGAGGGGGAGATGATTCTGACAAATGCGCTTTGCCAGCGAAGGCAAGCACTCTCTCTATGGCCTGGAAGGCTGGCCTGCCCAAGGAGGGATGGGAGCCCAGAACCGAGCACGACAACCTTGGAACCGGGGTCACACCCCACCCCGACGAGCCCAACCCCCAGACCAGGAGTCTCAAGAGGACCGTGAACCATAAGAGAGAGAGCATCCCTGGAAGGTGCCATAGAAAAAATCGGCATGGAGCCATGAATGCCCTCCCCAATGGCACAGCCACTGGCCTGGGAAGAGCCCAATGCCCAGTCCACTGAAGGCCACAAGGATGACTCTGGTTCCAAAGTGAAATCCACTACTGGAGTTGGAGGGAGGGAAGCTGCTGTCAGAGTAATAGGCTTCGAGACTTGAGTGGAAGTCGAAGGAGGAGTATACATTGGGGTTTGAGGCAAAATATGCTCACCTGAATGAGGGAACATGGACTTCAATGGTTGAGAGAGACCTCTGTCTACAAGCAACTGGTCAACAAGCCGCAACACATCCTGCTCAGAACGACTCTTGGTTGACCTCATGGAGAAAGCTGACGGTGATTCTAGCCTTTCCAGGAAAGGACTATGCTGACTGCTTACAAAAGGATCCAATAAAGGGGAATATTTGGTCCTTGCTAATTCAATAGGTGCAGAGCTTGGAGCCGAGGAAGTCTGCACTGAAGAAAACGGTGTGGGAAAAGGTCTGCACTAAAGATGTCAGCGCCGTGGTAGTTGAAGGTGTCTGCACTGTAAAGGTAAAGGTCTGCCCCGAAGGGTACAGTGCCATAGTGGAAAGTGTCTGTATCGGCAATAAGGACAGTGCAGAGAATGACTGCAGAGAATGACTGCACTGAAGTACATAACGGTGCCAAAAAGGTCTGCGCCGTGGAGTACAGAAGAGTCATAATTGGAGCCGAGGGTGACTGTACCAATGGTGCCAAAGAGGACTGAATCTGTATTGACGGTGCCGTTAGGAGTTGCGACAGAACTGTCAGAACCATAGTTGTCTGCACCAGGAACTCCAGTGCTGATATTGATAAAGGAGACATGGCTGTAGTCAGGATCATTTGGGGCGGTGCCAAGCCTGGAGCCGACAGGGTCACAGGTGGCAACACCGGAGTAGTAATCAATTTCACCTTCTTGTGAGTCGACTCCCTACAATCTCCAGAGGGAGAAGAAGAGAGTGACTTTGATGAAGAAGAGGAAGAATGCCTCTTGTGAGGTTTAACAGGAGGGGCTGAGCTCTCTGACTCAGAAATAGCCTCAGAGAAAGGAGACTTGAGGAGACCTTTAAAAATTAACTTAATCTTCCTCTTGTTGAGAGTCCTGGTAGAGAAGTTTTTACATATCCCACACGGAGGATCTCCTTTCAAGTGGGAGACATTAAGACAGTAGACACATAAATCATGGCCATCGGAAAGTGGTAACTTATGGTCGCAATCCTTGCACTGCTTAAAACCAATGGAACTTTTCTTATCCGGCATAGCTGTTGTGGAGAAGAAGCACAGTAGCAAAAGGAAGAATAACAGCTTCCCAAGAAAAGGGTAAAAAAAAAGAGAAAAGGAAGGATTACCAATGATGGTAATGGAGAATTACCACAAGGTAAGAAAAGAGGGTAATAAAGGGAAAAGACTAAAGGGAGAGAGTCTAAAGTGTGCGATAGGGTAGGAAAATATTAGAATAAATATTTGAGAAAATTTTAGAGTAATAACAATATATAAACTGTCAAAAAAATTAGACAGCTGAGAGAGTGGCTTGACATGGCTGTTCAGCAACGCGGCAAATGAGATCTGAGGTAACAGGGAGCAGAGCAGTCTGGGTAGGACCTTGGCTTGAGAGATTTTGGCTGAAGCAAGCTTGATATTGACTGGCTTGGTTCTGAAGACAGAACCGATAACCCATTAGTAAGGAATGAACGAAGATTAACAACATCAAATAATGAAAATTACTGTGAAGCAGAGTGTATCTCTACATGACAGAATATGCTAAAATGCTGAGTAAAGATGTTTGATACATTAATTGATATATATCTTTAAAATAGACTTTATGTATTTAAATAAAAGATGTTGAAACAGGAAAGAAGACTTACCTAAGGCAAAGTTTATCAAACAATATGTGATATATACAGTCCTTGTCATAAAGAAGAAAGGACACACCTTGAAAAGCTGTGTTATATTTAAGTTGACAAATTAAAGGAATACTATAGGTTATCAAAACCTGTATTTTAAATCCAGAGAGAAAATGGATAATAATGTCACCACAAAGTCACAAAAAGATGTAGTCTTGTGTGAGATTTTTATATCTATGTTATTGGATAGACAAAATATATATTTTATTTAGATAAATTCACTAGCTCATTGTATTAATGTTCCATTTTCATGAGACTTTCTGCTTTTTCTTATAAAGTGCAGTCGTCCTCCCAGGTCTCAGCTTGTCTCTTTAGGCTTGTATGGACCTGGTCCATTTCTTCCTGAAGACGGGTAATTGGTATAAATTAAAAAAAAAAAAAAAAAAAAGAGTATCTTGTAAGGAGTCAAAGTACTTGTTCCCTCTGAAAGAAAGATTTGTAATCTTGCTTGAAATAAAATGTGGCATGTAATATCATATCTTCTTGGTGACCGTACCAGTGTTAAGCGTGTTTTCTGTTTTCTCTATTACTTTCTGTAAATAGTCATTATCAAATCTGATGGCAGAATTACCAATGTTCACAGGTGGATTTGCCCAAGGATTTCTAATAACAAACTGTCCAGATGGGAGAAGAATATAACAATTATAGACATAGGAGGGACTCCTCTTCTTTAGCTGAAGGGTTTGTGAGAGATCCATGAGCTCTGTCTATACCATATGACAAGTCCTCCTGAAGGTTTAACATTTTAGAAAACCACCTGGTAAGAACTTAACCATGTTTTATCCTTCCATTTTCTCAGGCACATCAACAATTCTTACAGTATTTCTTATTTCCAAGTTTTTTTTTTTAAATCATCCACCTTATCTAGTAGCCAGTTATTATTATGTTTTAGCAAAAATATATTGTGGTTTTCATGCTCGCCCATGCTACCCTTCATATATGTCTCTGTGAATATTTTGTTTTTGGATCATAGGTTTTAGAAGTTCAGCTATTCTTGAGATGTCAGCACCAGATAATATTCATGCTCTGCAGTGTTTCTTAGGCATGGTCAACTATTTAGGCAAGTTTATACCAGACTTCAGTGAGTTGACAGCACCTTTTAGAGAGCTTACGTGCAAAAATGTTGCATGGTCATGGTTAGAACAACACCAGAAGGCATTTGAAGACCTTAAGCAGAAAATTGCTACCCCACCTACATAAAGATACTATGACATGAATAAACCAGTCACTCTTTCCCGTGATGCTTCAAAATTTGGTCTTGGTGAAGTTATACTTCAAGAGGGCAGACCAGTAGCTATGCATCTAGAACACTTACCCAAACTGAGATGCAATACCCATAAATTGAGAAAGAACTTTTGTCAATAGTATTTGCATATTCCAAATTTCATGATTGTATTTATGGTCGAGCTATTCAGACTGAAACTGACCATCAACCTCTAGTTACTATTCTAAAGAAGCCTATGCATTCTGCTCCAGCGAGATTACAAAGAGTAATGCTCAAATTGTAAAAATACAACTTCAAAATGGTCTATACGAAAGGCAAACTACGCCATCTGTCTGATACCTTATCCAGATTGCCCAGAAATAAGATGGAACAGCTTGAAGCAGAGAATTTTGACTTTGATGTGATGGCAGTGTGTAATTTTTCTACCACTAGCTTGATGACCTGAGAGATCACACAAAGATTGATACAATTTTGCAAAAGCTCAATCACTACATTAATGCTGGATTGCAGTGAATTGCAAACCTATTTTCCTTACAGAGATGAAATGTTGATGGAAGATGGCATTTTATTTTCAAAGGTCTTAAAATTGTTGTTCCAGCTTCCTTACAACAAGAATGTATCCAGATTTTGCATTGTGGTCACCCAGGTTCCACATCCACTGAGAGAAGAGTGAGAGAACTAGTATTTTGGCCTTCATTACTGAAAGACATTGATAAAGTACTTTCTTCTTGTTCAGTATGCAATAGTACTAGCAAAGAGAGCCACTTCAGCTAAGTCAAGTTCCTGAACTACCTTAGTCAGCAGTAGCCACTGATATCTTTGAGTGGTACAATCAACACTACTTAGTATTGGTAGACTGTTATTCAAATTGGTTTGAGATTGACTTACTACCTAATTTAACATCCACTATTGTTATTACTAAGTTGAAACAGCATTTCTCAGTCCATAGTAGTCCACACAAAGTTATTTCTGACAATGGTACTCAATTTACTAGTCAGTTGTTTCAGAAATTTACAAGAGAATGTGACTTTATATATGTTACTAGCAGTCCTGAATATCCACAGTCAAATGGATTAGCTTAATGTGCAGTGCAGAGTGCAAAGCAATTACTTGAAAGGTCAAAGCGTGACAATACCAATGTCTTTTTGAATTTACTTAATCTCAGAAACATACCCCGTGATGATATACTTGGCTCACCTGCTCAAAGACTTCTATCCAGGCAAACCAGAACAAAGCTACCTATTAGTTCCACTTTATTGAGGCCTAGAGCTAAGAACAACAGAACCATCAAGGCTCAGTTGTTCAAGAAGCGTTCTATCCAGAAGTCCAGTTATGATAAATCGAGCAGATTTCTTCATCCGTTGAAGGAAGGATAGACAGTGAGATACAAATGGTGAAAGGTTTAGACCGGACTGGTCAGGTTACAGGCATATGTGCAGAGATGAGATCCTACATTGTAGAATCTGAGGGTGCGGAGTACAGAAGAAATCGCAGGCATCTTCTTCCAGTACCAGAATCATCATCGCAGCATTGTTCCTGTGATACAGACTCTAGATCTCAGAGCGAACCAAATGTTATTCCCATCTCAGAGTGTGTTTCAACCTCTACTTCCATTCCTGAAGATTTTCCAAATACTTCCAAGGTTGAACATTCTGTAGAGACAGCTCCAGTTGCTAAACCTAATTCCCAGTTTTATGTCACACGATATGGTCAAATATTCTGGCCCAATGTGAAATATGGAGCAACATGTACATAACTGTATATATATATATATATATATATATATATATATATATATATATATATATCTAGTCTTGTATAATTGCATGACAAAGAATCACTTGTAATATCTGCATGCCAAATAGATTCATAACATTGCATGATCTATTTCACAAAGAGGGAGGATGTAGATCAGAGTGTACATGCTGTGTCTTTAAGAAGCATATCAAGGACTGACATGCACATATAAATACCAGGCACGTGCTATTCCTAGTGCCATTTAGAGAGTGTAGCCATAGAGTGAGCACGTATGACTGCAGTAGTTAGTTTGTATATATGTTACTTAAGTTAAAGTCAGTTAACTTCTATCGTGATGTGTTTGTGTATAATAAAGCTGCTTGAACAGAACCCACAAAGACTCTTCTATTGTGTCCAAAGTAGGAGAGCGACAGGTCCTGATTCAATCCCTTTATACAGTTACTAACAATTAAAAATCATTTACTAACAATATTACATTTAATGTCCTTTAAAGATATCACAAACAGGTACTGTTCCCAGCTCATGGAAACCATCCACTATAACACTAATATATATAAAAATAAGTTAATAAAAATTATGTTAGAAACTACAGACCTATTAGCCTCACTTCTGTTTTAGGCAAATTCCTTGAAAGATCCATTGCGGGAAGGTGGGTAATTTTTTTTATTTATTTAACATTTGTTAACCAGGAAAGTCCAACTTGGAACAAAGCCAATTTTCAGCGGAGGCCTGGGGAGAAAGGCTCCAGATGCATGTCTTTGTAACGTGGGAGGAAACCGGAGCACCTGGAGGAATCCCACACGAACGCAGGGAGGACATGCAGACTCCACACAGAAGGCAACCCAGCCGAGAATCGAACCTGAGAACCTCTTGCTGTGAGGTGACAATGCTACCGCTGCACCACTACGCCATCCATAATATGAAATAATATGTAATATGAAGTAGGTCTGTGTGACTCCCCAAAGGTAATCTAGTATGATGTGAGCAAGGCTACTCAGATTATAGGGAAACTAGATGATTCACAAAAGGTTTTTAGACATGCTACCACTGCACCACTGCGCCATCCATAATATGAAATAATATGTAATATGAAGTAGGTCTGTGTGACTCCCCAAATGTAATCTAGTATGATGTGAGCAAGGCTACTCAGATTATAGGGAAACTAGATGATTCACAAAAGGTTTTTAGACATGCGTCCTGCAGTCCACATTCGGTATTCCTTTCCCAGATTACTTATGAGGATCTTACGAAGCTGAATTATCCAATTAATTTGGGTAGAGTTGAGCAACCATCCAGGCCTTGGCACCTCAGGCAACCATCTGGGCCTGGGAAATTAGAAAAAGCCTAGTTCCAGAAGGCTTCACAGCTAACTTTTACAAGGCTTATAAAGTCATTTTAACCCCAAGGTTGTTCCATCTACCTTTTTTGCTATGGAAGAGAAAGGCATTCTTCTACTTTCTGAAAGGACAAGTGTTGTAGTTCTTTTTCTAAAAGAAGAGAACTGATCCTAACTAAAGAGTTAACAACCCATCTCTCATTTGTCTACTCTCTCTTAATATAAAACATATACCCAAAATATTTATGCAGGGATTAGATGCATTTACAGAGTGGTACATATGATATATTAGGGATTTATAAAGGGTAGTCTGGGAGGAACACATCTTTGAGTGAATGTCATGTATATGGTTCAAGGGAATAATATTGTAGAAGCAGACCTTTTCCTTCATTTCCAGAAGGTATTTATCATGTTGAAATTTCTCTTTCTGCATGAAATACTTGACAAAATTTAGATGTGGGAGACTTTGAGCTAAGAGTGCAAGTTCTGTATAGAGAACTCAGAGCCCTGATTTGTACTGCACTATATCCATCCTATATCATGCAGTCTTGCAGATCCCTTCACCATAATGATAGATGGAGACAAGCTCAGAGGATAATAACCAAACAGGTGCAGGACATACATTCAAAGGTATATAAAGAAACATGAGATGTAATACAAGTAACACAGAAGAAAAGAGGGAGAGAAGGCATGCCAGAAGCTTATAAGTATTCCCTGAAAAATCAATAAAAGCACTAAAAGACAGTATGCATTGAAAAATTATGTGTGAGAACAAAAGGATGCAGTATAAAGCCATAGGACAGACAGTCAAAGAAGTAGGTAAGGAAATATTTTGACAGACAACAGGTTATAGGGGGACAAACAGTAAAGACATTGAAGATGACATAGGAAAGGCATTTGCCATTTTTCTGGGGGGAGCAAGTGGTATAAAAGTGGGTGGCAGACAGTACGCTTAGTAGGATCTGCAGATTATTCACTAATTATGTCAGCTCTGTGGTGGAGAAGGATGAAGTGCTGACTATGACCTAGACAACCCGAAATCAGCTAGTGGCCTGGGGACTGCAGGAACCAATGTAGAGCCTGGAATCAGCTAGTGTCTTGGGGACTGCAGAATCTGACATGGAACCCAGAAACAGCTAGTGGCCTGGGGACTGCAAGAGCTGAAATGGAGCCTGGAATCAGTGAGTGGCCTGGGGACTGCAGGAGCTGCCATGGAGCTTGGAATCACTTAGTGGCCTGCAGACTGCAGGAACCGACATACAGCCTGAAATCAGCTAGTGGCCTGGGGATTGCAGAATCTGACATGGAGACTGGAATCAGCTGGTGACCTGGGGACTGCAGGAGCTAACATGGAGCCTGGAATCAGCTAGTAGCTTGGGGATTGCAGCAGCCCACAAGGAGTCAGGAATCAGCTAGTGGCCTGGGGACTGTAGGATCTGACATTGAGCCCAGAATCAGCTAGTGGCCTGGGGACTGTAGGAGCTGACATGGAGCCTGGAATTATCTAGTGGCCTAGGGACTGCAGGATCTGATGTAGAGGCTGGAATCTGCTAGTGGCCTGGGGACTGCAGGAGCTAACATGGAGCCTGGAATCAGCTAGTAGCTTGGGGATTGCAGCAGCCCACAAGAAGTCAGGAATCAGCTAGTGGCCTGGGGACTGTAGGATCTGACATGGAGCCCAGAATCAGCTAGTGGCCTGGGGACTGCAGGAGCTGACACAGAGCCTGGAATTAGCTGGTGGACCCAGGGACTGCAGGAGCTGACATGGAGTCTGGAATCAGCTAGTAGCCTGGGGACTGCAGGAGCTGACATGGAACCTGGAATCAGCTAGTGGCCAGGGGACAGGAGAAGCAGACATGAACAAGAGGAATGACAACACAAGAGGCACTTACATCTCTGAGTGCAAGGAAAGAGGTGACATACAGGGGAGGTGTATCCACCTAATCTTAGTGAAGACCAGGAAGCAAGAGAATGACACAGCTGGGCGAGGCATTTCAGAGAAGTTATTAGGGTGCACATCACCTCGGAGGTAGGGTGTTCAGCTAGCAACACTTGATGGTACTCTCACTTGCGGATACATTATAGAAAAGTCATGGTAAATTAAGGTTCCATCACAAGCTCACACAGTAAACATTCATCTCCAGTACAATGATCTCTACATGTCCACTCCACTTACCACTCCTCTTACTTTCTAAATGGTCTGTTTAGCAGCAGTGAGTTCTAGCTGTATTGCCTCTTTCTTTTTAATATTTTTTCCTTGTTCATGAATCATAATACCATAATTAACCTTTAGGGAAAAAAACATCTTCATTAAGGTTAGAGTTCAGTTTGACACACTTATTTTTAGTTTACTGTAACTTTTCCTCTTTAATCCATATGATTAATCTATACAGTGCTGCATAAACAAATTAGTCCAGCCTCAAAAAGAAGTATATTTGTCAGTGTTCTATAGCCAGAACAGATTCTCTAGTAGAGTATACATACTCCTAACCATTTAAAATATTGGGCTAGCAATGCACAGTCCTAAAATGTGGAGAATGAATGACCAAAAATCCTAATGGTCTTTCCATATTATGGTTTCAAGATTTTGATTTTCAGTCTTCTGTGGTTCAAGGTTGTGACAGGAAGCCACATATTTATATAATTTTTATCTAGATCATCTACATTTATACACATACACAGATATAGATAGATATATATGTAAAGGTATATAGCAATATACCTACCTACCTACACACGTAAATATATATTTATTTGTTGCATTTGTTTACAGGGCTGGTCTGACTGGGTAGACAAGCTGCCCCTTTTCAGTAGAGTCCCTGGGAAAAAAAGCTCTGCAATAAAAAAAGTAAACATAAAACAGTGAATTGATTTTAGACAATAATCATAAATATAATTCGGGTCAATATAACTTAGTGAAAGTTTGATAAAGACTTTTTTATACTTGATATGTATATGTATAGCTATGTCTACCTATCTATCTATACATCTGGGTCTCCTCTTAACTGATATTAAGACGGCCACCACCCAGCTCATTAGCTCTCCCAGCTTTTTCACCATGACACTTTTATTGCTTCCACATAGAAGACTGAGACGTGGTATTAGACAAAAGTAGGGTCCCAGCAACATAATAATTATTAGAAATTGCCAAAGGGATGCTTGAGTTGTATTCCACTTCAGGGTGCTCAGGAGGAAATTTCATCATTGACTACCCCTGTATCCTTCCAGCCTGTAACTTCCTTAACTGAAAGGATGTTTTAAGAAGCATAGGAAAGAAAAGAGAAAAGTTTTCCTGAAGGGAATGTCTGTAGGTCATAGCTGGACTTTCTGTCTTTGAGAGAGCTTGACGAACATAACTTCACTATAGTGGCTTCAGGTTCCCATAGGAAAACATTTCTTTTTCTGAGATCATAAATTTGCTGAAATTATGTAAATGGGGAGAAATTAATTTCATTCCTGCAAAAAAGACTTTTAGAATAAGCAATAGCAGTTCCTTCTAAAACTTGGCCTATCTCCCTCCTCTTCTGTTCAATTTAAAGGATAAACATTTTAACTCAGACAGAGCAAGGAAAACACATCCTTATTCACAGAAGGCAAGATAACCTCTAGAGCTGACCAATCATACCTGCATAGAAACTATAAAAAATGAGCAAATATGGATACAGCTCCTATTAAAAAAATTGTGTTGCTGTTTGCTACTATGTTCTCAGAGGAAAACAAATTCAAAATTTTCAACAGATATGTTAAAAAAAGATGAATACTTCAGCAACCCTTTCATTTACTGCCCTGAATTATCATATCCATTTAAACAACTACCTTGGTTTCATCCGAACAAGCTGCCTACATTATGGAATATATTCAAATAAAAATACAAAGAGGAGTTATTAAAAAGTACTGTACATTTTGTACATAAAGTTCATGGCACATGGCCAGATGAAATTATGATGTTATAAATACTTCTGTAAGGGCATCTGTTTCACGACTGGTTTTAAAGCAGCATACCTGAATGATGGTGCAGGTGTTCTCTAAGGGTATTAAAGGCATCTATACTGAATGTGAGATTAAGCCAGGATATCCTGTTTTATATCAGACCAGAATCTTCTCATAGATCTGGAAAAGAGACAAAAAAGAATAATAGGGCTAAAATATTGTTTCACACATTGCTCTTAAGGAATTATGCTGTTGTCAAGCCTCCAGGAATAGATGATATTCCTGTGGAAATTTGGAAAGTAGGAGGGAAGAAAGTGATAAAGATCTGGAAGGTTTTGTTTAACAGTATTTTAAGAGACGTACCAGCCTCCTACAAGAAAGCTGTGGTAGCTGTAATACCTAAAGATGGTAAAGACCCATCAGATCCAGCTTTATATAGGCCCATTTCAATACTAAACCATGATTATAAAGTGTTTATCTCTATAATGACTAAAAGAATGTTAAAGGTGATGCCAAAATTGATGGCATGGACCAGTGTCATTTTATGGATGGGAGGCAAGAATTTGACAACATTAATAGAACAATGTTGATCCAGAGGAAAGCAGAGTGTAAGAAAATACCTCTCTTGTTGGTATGTCTTGCTGCAGAAAAAACATTCAACAGAGTAAGCTGGGTTTTTATGAGTAGGGCAATGGAAGCATTTGCATTCTCTGGCACAATAAAAAGATTAATTAGAAAGCTATATGAGGGATTGGAGGCAAGCATTAAAGTGGGGGGTCCTCTCTGATCAAGTCTGTCTGAACAGAGGAACCAGGAAGGTGTGTCCTCTTTCCCCTTTGTTATTTGTGTTATATTTAGAACCATTGGCAAAGAAAATATGGGAGTCAGAAATTTAAGGATATAGAATGTATGGTAATCAAGAAAAGTTGGCTTTATTTGCAGATGATAATATTTTGTATCTGATAAAACATTCTGAGATAGTTAAGGCTATAGCTGTGCACTATATATCCACACACAAATTGGTTCAGAAATACCCATATTTATGGGGACATGATAAAATGAAGTACTTAGGAGTATGGGTTAGAAAGGATTCTGTTATGTCAGATAAGGATATGCAAGAATAGACTAAACAAAAGATAATACAAAAACTAAGGATCTGGAAGCTCTTGTTTATGGATATGGATAGCAAGATGTAAGCAGTTAAAATGTTTTCAGTCCTTTTAGTTTTATACAGAGGTCAGGCATATTTTTCTCAACCAGAGGAGAAGCTGTGGATAGCAATTAATAAAGAGTTGAAGGATATTATCTGGCAGGGGTAGAGCGTATTAGTCAAGTGGAATAAGTTGATCCTTCCAATAGAACAAGGTGGTTTGGGATTGCCTGATTTGAAGGAGTATTTCAGAGCTACACAGTTAAGGCTCATATACAAAGCACAAGCAGAAACCTGTAATGCAAAGTGGAAAGGGATGATAATGAAGCAAAGGGGTATCTCAAAAAAACAAAGAGAGTGGGATTTTGGATGCAGATCCTTAAAGAGAATAACAATAGCCACACAGAATATTATATACATAAAGCAGCAGAAATTATTCTAAGAGGTACGCCAACACAGGAATGGAGAAAGGAGAATCTGCCAGTAGAGATGGCTGCAATTAAAGGGAACAGAGAACAGACAAGAGGGGACAGGAATTTATTAGAGGAAACTGGTAAGGGAACCAATGTATTGGGAGTAAATAATTAGAGAGGGAAGGTAATAGAAGAGGCCAAGAATGCATTTGGTCTGCAGACTAGAGTGCCTTCCCTATCAATGACTACAATTTCTGCTGATCAACTCCCTGCCGAGTACCTACAAAAATCAGCTGATGCTATTGCTTACCCCGTCTCAATACTAATCAATCGAACCATAGTAGAAGTAGTAAAAATCCCCCAAATCAAAATATCTAATCTCCATAATGTCACAAGGGGAGGCAGCTCTACTGAATTCTCAATCCTCTATACCACCACTTACTCTCTCCATCTCCATTCTGGAAAAGAATATTCATAAAATACATTCATAGACAACTCATGCAAATAAAAATCCAAAATCGGGCCACTCTCATCACAGCACAGTCCTCCCTCCAGCACTACTTCAGCCCTCTATTTACTAACACCATAATAAATATATAAACACCATAAATATGACCTTTATTTTTCATTCTATATTTCCAAATCACCAACTTTAATCTGATCACTGCATTTTAATCCACACCCTGCAAACATTCTGTCTAGATACTGAGCTATTCAATGGTTTCAATCTATCTCCTTTCTGTCGACAGCAGGCTGTCCTCTGGCAGAGCAAACGAGGCTGTCCTCTAACACCCTCGGTACCACAAGGCTCTATGTTCTGGCCTTTGCTGTTCTCTAACTTCGTTGCCTACAATCTATACCATCATCCCAAAGTCTGTAATATGCTGAATATGCTGATGACTCTACTGCTCACTCACATCCCACACATTCAGTAGAGTCATGCCAAGCTACCCAGAGACCCTTTAATACAATAGAAACTGGCTTGAACAACGTCGTCTCCTCCCTCCCCTGAACATAAACTAAAATGCTTTCAACCAACACAACACATTCTACCGGCGCTTTCACCCCTTACCATAAAATCATGGCCTGGCACAATCCCCTCAAATACCCATCTACTATAACTAGTAAGGTGTCTCTATTAAGACAATAGGCTCCAACCACAACCACCACAATAAATCCAAACCAATATAAAAACATAAATCAATATAAAAACTCAATAGCTTTTATTCAATACAGCTTTCCTAAACCTTCAGCTAAAATTGCCTTGGCTGGCTCTCACCTTCTTTCAACCCTTCTGTATGCATCCTCTATGTCAATTTGAAATCAAAATTGTCCTTAACAAGCTCTCAATTTGCTACAACCACATTTGCAGGTTTGCCACTGGGCTCAACCTTAGGACATCATTGCATCAATCTAAATTGATTTGGTTGAAGCCTAATCCAGTATAACCAACAGTACAACCAAACCAAAATCCTCTATATCTATAATCCGGACTATAATCTAGGACAATAATCTATTACTTAACAATATTACAACCCTAGACGGCGATCCTCCTCTAAAATCCTAATTAGAACTAGCAAAATTAATAACAAAAAACTAATTCCTCTCTTTACCTGACTCTGTATGCAAGTGATATTACCTACTCTCTTCTGGCTGTAATATTTGGACTTTCCAAAACTTATCAATTTAAAAACTAGACTCAACCAACATTTTAAACTTAACTAACTTAATCAGTATCCTTACCAGATTACAAGCCTGTTGTAAAAAGGTTCCTCTGTTTTGTGTGTAATTTTAAACTAATTGCTTGTGGAATTTAACATGGAATTTTACTTATGTAATCTCTAACCTTTTTCTGTGCTTAAATATGTAATCTCTTGTAATCTCTGCATCTTAATATCCGGTGCTGGTATTATGTACGTCTGCTGTATCTGCTATGCCTTGGATCTTGGACATCCTGGGCCTCCGTGAAAAAAAACATGCATCAAATAAAAATGATTGATATCGGAGTATAGACAAAGAGAAAAGGATAGAGGAATCCTAAGTGAAAGACCAGCACTCGCAGAGTTTTTAGTTGGATCTAGAACAGAAGTTGCTTTTAAAAAGGGATACTTAGTAAAGCATATACACTATTGCATGATAACTGTAGGAATCAATCAGAAGAGGTTAGAAAAGACTAGAAAGAAAGAATGGATAAGCAATTCACAAATATACAATTGCAGGATATATGTATGGCTCTCAAATATGCAACACATTCTAGAATATTTAGGATTTTTGCTTGGAAGCATTTACATAGGTATTTTATACCCCAAGCAGACTCCAAACAAATTTTCCTCATGTAGATTGCAAATGTTGGGGATGTGATTGGAAAGAAAGAAGTAACTGGGAACATATTTTTGGGAGCATTGTGAGTTGGCAGGCTTTAAAAATTCGCTACAGAATACTGTGTCAGACATACTGGGTGAGCAAATTGGTGTAACTAAGGAAATGTTTTTTTTTTTTTTTTTTTTTTTAAGATGTGATACAGGCTCTGAATCACCAAGACATAGTAAGGCCTTGCTAAGGTTAATTCTTGTGGCTGTCAAAAAGACATTAAAGTCTAAACCAACTGTATTTGAATTAGAAGGTAATGCTGGATTGACAATAACCTAGAGAAGATTATATGTGATGTATAATGTTTGTAACTAAGAATATGTCAATATTGTTTGTTTTCATTTATTCACACAAACAAAGTTTATTAGAACACACCTCCTTGTAGAAATAAAACCATAAACGCTGTTATCACCACAAATGCGTTTTCGTCTCTTAAAGACTTCCTCAGATGAAATAGAAATGCATACCTATTACAATTCTTCCCTTAAATACCCTATACTAAATTAGTGCTATTACCTAATTGGTGCATTTTCTTAATATAATTACATACACTTAATAAATATCCCTCCCTATAAAACCTTTAAAAAGTTTTTAAACACATATATAAATATCTCCAAAAACCTTTCTCTAACCTCTTTCATTTCATATATATGTAAATATAAATACAAAAATATGAATAAAAATATATACCTATTTAATACATACTAGAACTTTTTAAAACAATTTAATACAATCTATTCCCACATAAAACTCTGGAGAATAGCACCATCTTATGTCCAAAGATGGAATTAAAGTGCTGCGCATGTATTTCTTAAGCAATAATTCAAACAATAATACTTACAAAAATAATAAAAACAATTCATTTTGTTCTTTTTAACAAAGAATACATTTTTACAGAAACACTATAGTTTGGCAGCCCTTAGCTTTAACACTGGGGCAAGTGATACTGCATCATTCAGACCTGGAAATCTGGTAGCTTCCAATGATAGTTGCCAAAGTAGTTCTTTGTATTCAATGGAAGTCTCCCATGGACCTCCTCTTATGTGTTTTGGAATTACTTCCAATACAAAGAAACTAAATTTGCCTTCTTGACAACTTATCATGTGTCTATAAAGTGCATTTTAGTACATTTTGTCCTAATTTCATAATTGTGCTCGTATATTCTATTTTTTAACTTTCTTTCCGATTTACCTACATAAAATGCTTCGCAATAATGGCAAAGCCCTATGTATACTATCCCACTAGTGTCACAATTTGCATAGTCCCTACTACTAATCAACCTATCCCTACTACTGACTAGAATGGTGTCCCTCATATGGATATACAGACATTGCGAACATCGTCCACATTTGAAAGTCCCTACTTTGCACTCTTTGTACTTAGGGCCATCTTTATTACCTTCTAGTATAGCTTTTAGACCTCTACCCCTTCTGTATGTACATCTTAAAGGGTTATCAAAAATGCCTTCTAGGTCAGATATTTCTCCAAATCTGGTCCATTCTTCCTCTAAAAATGTTCTTATTCTTATTGCATCTCCACTATAGTCAAACACAAAATTTCCTTCTCCTTCGTTGTTGGCTGTTTTAACCTTTTCCATACTTAGCCCTGTTTTAGCCCCCAAAATGGGTTTAAATCTATCCTGCCTCCCTTCTCTGACCTCTTTTTCTATATTATTTATAAAGTCATTGGGGTAGCCTCTTTCTTTATACATTTCCCTCAATGTTTTACATTCTTGATCAAAATCACACTCTCTTGATGTCATATGACTACCCCTAACACATTGTCCCTTAACAGTTCCTTGTTTCTGATGTAGGGGATGTGCACTATTATATGTAGATATGAATTCGAGAAAGTTTATTTCCGATAAATCTTCGAGCTAAAATCACCTTCCCATTTCACTATAGAAATATCCAGATAGTCCGGTTTATCTTTGTTAACCTTGTATATAAAATTCAAAAAATCAGTCGACTCTGAAATATAATTTAAAAATTCAAGAAACATACTTTCAGAGCCTATCCATAAGAAACACATATAATCCAGGTAACGCTTGTACAATTTCCAACATTTTACATATTTGGAGTTTATATTTTTCCTCCCAAATTGAAAGAATAATGTTGGCGTACATAGGGGCACACCTTGCCCCCATCGCTACTCCTTGTACTTGCTTGAAAAACTCCCCTTCATAATGTATAAAATTATTAAAACCATTTCCATCAAAGTTAAAATAAGATAAAAATCTCTATTATTAAACTTACCATACTTTATTAACACTTCCTCCAACCATTTCATTCCTTCTTCATATGGTATTGACAAAAATAAATCTATTATATCAATAGTTATAAAAATGATTTTCTCATCATATATCTTATTTGTTATACTACATAGTAGATTCCAAGAATCCTTAACTACACCTTGACTTCCAAGCAACATATCTTTAAGTTTAGTATCCAACCATCTGGCCAAGGGTGCTGTTATAGATCCTTCTGAGGAAACAATAGGCCTCATTGGTGGGTGTTCTATATCTTTATGCACCTTTGGAATCCCAAAAATGGTTGGTATTCTTGGTTTTTCTATGTGCAAGTATTTAAAAGTTTCTATACTTATTAATCCTTCCAGCAATAAATCATTTAAAATTACATAGATTTTGATGTTCCCTATATTTATTTCATTAACTGAAACTCTAACATATCTATTTGTATTCTCCAGTATATCCATCATCTTTCCTTCATACACCATTTGGTCCATAAGCACAGTCCCCCCACCCTTGTCAGGTCTCATAACCCTATAGAGGTGTCCTCTCTCATTTCATTTAGTAGTTTATTTTCTTCCTTTGTTACGTTGCACCCTTTCTTATTCTTTAAAAGTTCTGATCTTATTTTCTTTTCCATTATTACCTCAAACATTTTTAATTGTGGGTGCAGTTAAACGTGCTTTTTCTTCCTAATTCTTCTGTACTTCGTGGGTTTATATTCTGTCCTTTAAAGAAGAGCTCAAAATTTTTCTTCCTTAAAAATAATTTTAGATCTATTAATACTTTACCAATATCCGCCTTCCTTTTAGGTACAAATTTAAAACCTTTTGATAATAATGAGAAATGTGTTTTATTTATTTCTTTGCTACTATAATTGTATATACTATAACACATTGTAGCTGTATTTGCTACTTTCAAAAACAATAGTCTCATCCAGACTGGAAGTATTTACCTGTTCCACTGTTTGAATCTGTTGTTGCCCCAGTTTTAAAGCTAAGGGCTGCAAAACTACAGTGTTTCTGTAAAAAATGTATTCTTTGTTAAAAAGAACAAAAATAATTGTTTTTATTATTTTTGCAAGTATTATTGTTTGAATTATTTGCTTAAGAAATACATGTGCAGCACTTTAATTCCATCTTTGGACATAAGATGGTGCTATTGTCCAGAGTTTTATGTGGGAATAGATTGTATTAAATTGTTTTAAAAGGTTCTAGTACATATTAAATAAGTATATATTTTTATTCATATTTTTGTATTTATATTTACATATATATATGAAATGAAAGAGGTTAGAGAAAGGTTTTTGCAGATATTTATGTATGTGTTTAAAAACTTTTTAGAGATTTTATAGGGAAGGATATTTATTAAGTGTATATAATTATATTAAGAAAATGCGCTAATTAGATAATAGCCCTAATTTAGTATAGAATTGTAATAGGTATGCATTTCTATTTCATCTGAGGAAGTCTTTAAGAGACAAAAACGCATTTGTGGTGATAACAGCGTTTATGGTTTTATTTCTACAAGGAGGTGTGTTCTAATAAACTTTGTTCGTGTGAATACAGTGGAGTCGTGTCTTGGTGGAATTGCTCAATTTTTCTTGGGCCTGGCAGATTTTTTAGAGCAATTTACTTTTCCTGCTTGTTTTGGTTGTTGTTTTCATTTATATAAATGTATGATTGTCTATGTCATAAGTGACAATTCAGTAAAGATGATTAAAAAAAGGAATTATGCTGCAGTTAAGAGGTCAGTCTTTAGAAATCCTCAGAAATGGCAAAGAAAGAGGAATTCACAGCACTGCTAGGTTCCCAGAAGCCATTTCTTTAAAAAAAAAGCAGTTAGGCTTTCAGGCATCTTCTCCTCCCCGTGACCAACCCTTTCTTTTTAAAATTATCCTTTTGAGTAATACGTTTGCAGTTTTTGCCAACAACTATTAATTTATTTATTATTTCTTAATTGTCTTTTGTTTACTTGGAAAGTCTGACTGGGCACAAGTCCCATTTCTCAGCAGATACCTGGGGAGTAAAGCTCCTCATAAATTGCATATTTGAATGAACATGAATAAAAATTAAACATTTTAAGCATTCTTCTGAAAGTATTACTGAAACAAATAATAAAGACATTTATCGTATACTTTAAATGTTATATTATTTTACATAAGTCAAACAAATGTTAACATGTAATAGCTGGAGATACAAGAACAATGATAATGCACATAAGTTCAGTATCTGTATATTGACATCAGTGAGGTTGGATGTCACTACAACAGAAACAGAAAATAGAGGAGAAAGAAAAACATAAGTAGCAAAAGTTCATTTTGTGGACAGATTTAGATAACAGTAGATAGGTAAGATGATAATGAGGTGGGTAAGGAGGGGCTATTAGTAGGAGAAGATTACTAGTATATTTTAGTTGGAGGAGCAGTAGTGGAGATAAAAGGCAAAGAGTGGTAAGAAAGGTGAAAGGCTCAGGGTGATTGGCAGAGAAATTGGCAATGGAAGAAAAACAGAATGGTTGGTTTAATTAGGATGGGAGCATGAGTATGGGCATGAGGAAGTTAGGTGTTGTTTTAGGTTGTGTTTGAAATGTTTGGTGGTGTTGTCTTATTTTAGGATGGGTGGAGTGGAGTCCCAGTGCTTAGCAACATAGGTTGAGTAAAGTGAGTCACCTGCACAGTTATGAGACTTGGTCCTGATCAGGAGATATTTGTTCTATAAGTGAAGCTTCCTAGGAGAGAAGCAGTATTTGCGGATGTTTTCTAGTGATAGGCAGGTGTCTGGTTTGTGTATTATTTTGTGGGCACTAATTAGCTGGGAGTAGGTAAGGTAGGTAGTTCGAGCTAGTACACGTGCTTCAGTGCTAGCCAGTGGTGTGAATGGTTTGGTAAGCTGGATGCAAACTTAGCTGTTTTGTTGCAGCAAACCTCTAGTTTATTTTTTTAAAGTGGATTGAAGGTTAGTGACCATTGGTGTTGCACAGAGAAATGAAGGGAGAAGATAAGTTGCTAAAGAATTCCTACTGAAGTCAGTATGAAAGATTTGTTTCTGTGGCGGAAGCCCAACTTTTGATGAGTTTTAATGATGGCTTCAGTGGTGTTCATCATATTTTAAATATTTTAAGTTATCATCAATTAAGACAACAAGAAGCTTTGTGATGGAAACTGTTTCAAATGAGGTATTATTTGCTGATGTGGTGTTGAAGGATTGTTTCTGTGCTGACAGAGATTTGGGCAAAAGCAGCATTGTTTTTTAGCATTTAAAGGTAGTTGGTAGTAATCTAACCAGGCGTCAAATAAAGAAAAGAAGTCCTGGGTCATCTTGTGGAGTAGTGGTAGGCTTGGTGCAAAGGATATGAGTGTGGCGTCATCTACATATTGTACTATGGAGGCTTCTTTTGTAGCTTTGTGAAGATTACTGGTGAACGTGTTGAATAGTACAGTGCCTAGAATAGATGCCTGAGGTACTCCAACAGGGACAGACAGAGTGGGGGGGGGGGGTTTGATTTCCATTTTACAGACTGTAGTCTGCTGGTGAAATAGCTGCGGAACCAGCTAAGGGATGAATAGGAGAGTCTATGTTACTGGTGTTTCTATCAGAGTTTATGACTTTGGTAAAACTGAGCAGAGCAGTAGTGGTTCTCTGGTGAGGTCAGAAATTAGAAGTTATGTACCTACCATAACGTTCCATGTTAGTTGTCTTCTCTCGCCTTCTTTCTTGCTGGATGGGGAATCGACACTTGCTTTAGCTCGAGAACTCCTTTTATCAGCTCGAGGCAACCCTATATCCCATGATGCAAGGCGGAACTACCTCAGATCTCGTTTGGCAGCTAACTTACCCTGCTAAAGGTTATCCTAACCAAATTAGGAACAAAGTTTCCTAAAAGAAGTCCTCATAACAAAGATCCAGAGGAAACAAACTATTAGGAACTCTTCAAGATCTGTCCAGGCCAGGGGAAGGAGGGAGGGACGAAGAGAAGACAACTAACATGGAACGTTATGGTAGGTACATAACTTCTAAATGTTAAGTTGTCAATCTCGCCTTCATTCTTGCTGGATGGGACCGCGTCCCTAGCACCTGAATCCCGGGTGGCTCAACGGAACAGACTCTTGAGAACTGTGGAACCAAAACTGGCCCTATCTCTGGAGGCCAAATCCAACTTGTAATGAGAAATAAAGGTATGAGGCATGGCCCAAGTAGCTGCTGCACAAATGGTATCAATGGGAAGTCTATCCTGAAAAGCTGCAGAAGTGGATAGACTCCTGGTAGAGTGTGCTTTTGGCTTAGAAGATAGTTGTTTGCCTCTGAGAGAGTACACATAGGAAATGGTGGAAGTCAACCATCTGGATAAGGTCACTTTAGAAACTGGAAGACCTAACCTGTTTTCTGCATAAGAGATAAACAATTGGTCCGATTTTCTAATTTGTTTAGTCCTATGCAAGTAGTACCTGAGCTGACGATGGACATCCAAAAATGCAATTTCTGTTCAGCTCTGTCGGAATAGTTAGGGAAAAAGACTGGTAGATCTATAGATTGGTTAATATTGGTTTGAGATACAACCTTGGGGAGAAAAGAAGGGTTAGTTCTTAACGATACCCTGTCCTTATGAAAACCAAATAAGGTGAACGAATACAGAGAGCTTGAATAAACCCTTCTTGCAGAAGTGACAGCCAGTAAAATATAGTCTTCCACGTCAATAACTTCAAAGAACATGAAGCAGACGGTTCAAGGGGAGGTAGTATCAAGGATGCCAACATTAAGTTTAGATCCCATTAGGAGGATGCTTTATAGGTGGCTTTAGGAGAAAACTCCTCTCAAAAAGGCCTTGCATAATCTATGAGACATGATGTTATTGTCATGCAAGCCAACATGATACTTGGAAATAGCAGCCAGTTGTACTTTGACTGTAGATGACGAGGATCCCGAATGAAAAACCTCCATGAAGGAAAAAAAAAAGAGAATGTACGGGAGCAGTAAAAGGATCAATATTTCGGAGTTTGCCCAAATCGAAAATCGCCGCCACTTGCTAGCATAAATAGTCCTAGTGGACGACTTCAAAGAAGACACTATAATGTCTCTGACTGAGTCAGAAATCATTGGTAGCCTGGCTAGGGAAGGAAGTGGAGCAACCAAGCAGTGAGGTTGAGAGAATGAATGGCCCGGTGCTGCTGACCCGACTGGTGGATCAAAAGATCCGGAACTGGGTCCAGATGCCAGGGCTGCACCAGAAGGTGACGATGCAGAGACGGAAACCAAATTTGTCGAGGCCAAAAGGAGCAATGAGGATCAATTTGGCTCTCAAAACGGTGGCTTTCTGAATGACATGTGGAATCAATGGAAAGGGAGGAAAAGCATAAAGAAGTCCCCGAGGCCAATCCTGGGTTAGAGAGTCTCTCAGGGGTTGGCCTGGAAGGAAATAGAGTGAAATAGTCTGGGCACTTGTTGTTTTGACGGGTAGCGAAAAGATCGCAAGAAGGAGTGCCCCACTTCAGAAAAATCTGATCCACTACAGATTGATTGAGAGACCACGAGGCATCAGAATAGATCTGCTTAGCCTGTCCGCCAATAGGTTGGACCTGCCGGGATGTGCGTTGCTATCAGAAACCGCTGAGAAGAGATCGCCCATTGCCAAAGTCTGAGAGCTTCTCGACATAAGAGATAGGACCTGGTTCCACCCTGTTTGTTGATGTACCAGACCACGGACATGTTGTCCGTCTGTACTGCAATAGTCCCGTGGGAAGAAAGTCACGAGGGCTTGCAACGTTAAAAGCACTGCTCTCATCTCCAGGACATTTATGTGCAGATGGTATTCTATGGGTTGCCACGTCCGTGGACCATCCTGCCCTGATAATGCCCCCACCCGATCAGAGAGGCATCCGTGGTGACTGTGGCAACTGGAGGAGGGGAACAAAGGGTCGGCCCTGATGAAGAACAGGGAAGATATCCACCAGCCCAGATGAGCCCTGCGACTGTGTCACTAAGATCTCGTGTCTCATCGGAAGATTGTGATACCACTGCGTGAAAAGCATCCACTGCAGGAGACGATGAAAGCCAGTGGTAGAAGAACAATGGCTGCAGCCATTAGACCTAGAACTTTCAGGACAAACCTGGCTTTGATCTTTTGCTTTGTAACAGAAGCCGAACAAATTTTTGGATGTCCAGAATTCTTTGATCTGTTAGTCTGGTTAACATTTTGACGGTATTTAACTCTGCGCCTATAAAGGTGATAGATTGGCAAGGCAGCAGAGAAGATTTTACGAAATTTACTGAAATTCCCAGATTCTTGCAAAGCTGAAGGGTGTAGTCTCTGGACTGAAGAAGCTGACACTTGGTGGTGGCGGAGAGGAGCCAGTCGTCCAAATAAGGAAACACCTGGAATCCTAGGGCGTCTCAGGTGAGCTGTGACCACTGCCATGCATTTGGTAAACACTCTGGGGGCTGAAGTGAGGCCAAAGGGCAGGGCTCTGAATTGGTAATGACTGGTCCCTAGCGGCGGAGAAACCTCCTGGAGTGCCTGTGAATCTTTATGTGATAGTACGCATCCTGAAGGTCTATCGAGCACATCCAGTTGTCCTTGCCCAGAAAGGGCAGAATGGACTGAAGCGTGACCATCCGAATCTTGCCTTTTGACAAATCTGTTCAGATTGCTGAGGTCTAATATTGGTCTCCACTCTCCCGTCCTTTTGGCGACCAAAAGAATCTTGAGTAGACGCGGATCCTACTTGGTCTGCCGCACTGTCTGGACGGCTCTTTTTCTAGGAGTTTTGAAACCTCCTGTTTTGCCAAATCCCTTTGACCGGGTGAGATGTCTGGAAGGGATTGTAGAGGTACGAAAACTACGAAGTATCGGAAAAGGGATCTTGTAACCCTCGGATATAATCGACTGTACCCACTTCTCTTGGGATAGAGATTGCCAGGCTACTGGGTACAGTGAAATCCTTCCCGACTGCCTCCAAGGGTGGACAGTCGGGCAACACCTCAGGGATGCTGAAAGGGCTTCTCAGGAAGAGACTCCCTGTTGCCCTGGTTCTGAGGACCCCCTGCCTCTATTATTGTTACCCCTCTGCCTCTGGGGTAAACTGACCACGTGTCCGGTGTAGCTCCTTGGGCTTTATGGAACCACATCTTTTCTGACCCTTGGGATATGGTCTAGAAGGAGTGGAAAATTGGACTCCAACGGCAGAAAGAGTCTTACCGTCCTGCTCACACCTGGTCAAGGTATCCTTCACTTGCCGTCCCAACAAAGCCGAACCATCAAAGGGGTATTAGTGAAGGACGCCAAAGGGGTCCGCAAAATTACAGCCGCATCCAGGCTTGGCGCCTAAGAGCAACTCCTGTGCCCAAGGCTTGCTCCATCGGCCGCATAAGATAGGAGCCGCATGGAGGAGTTAGATATGGAATTCAGGATAGCAAGCTGTGAGGCAATCTTTTCCTGAGCCCCAGCAGCAGAAGGATCCTGGACTACTTCACCCAGTTCCTTGAGAATATCTCGTTGAAGCCTGGTGAAGTGACAAAGGTAATTCAGAGCATAGCAAAGGTCGCTGAAGAAAACATCCGCTTTCCATACCTGTCCATGGTCCTAGAGTCCTTGTTAGGAGGATGGACAGGTACTGAAGGATCCGCCAGTTCCTTCTTAGTGGCCGCCACCACCATAGCATCCACAGAGACACCTTTGGAAAGGAACTGTTTATCTGACGGGCCGTAATGAACTTGGATGGTCTTCTGGGGACAGGTTCCACAGAATCTGGAGTCCCACGCCTCGAGCCACTACCTGCATGAGTGGGTCGAAAGGAGGAGACACCCAGGAGGTGGAGGGTCGGGATCCAAAGCCTCCAGGTATACCGACTCATCCTCGGAGGGGTCAATGGAGGCCACCTCTGTTTGAAGAGCTCAAGGATGTCTGAAAAGGAGACATCCTCAGAGGGGACCGAACCCTCCGACTCATCTAAGTCGGTATCAGATGTAGTAGACTCAGGGAGTCTGTGTGTTTCCTACACCTCTTCCAAGGGTTCCCCTGCAGGGTCAGGAGAAACCTCGGAAGAGGAGGAAATTCCCAGTGGGGAAACCTGGGGCGATGGATCCCTGGGCTTGAGAGCAAGAGGCTGGCAAGAGGCATCTGCAGGCACTGATGAGGGAGGAGCTAGAGGGATGGACCGTTGACCAGGCTCAGAGGCCAGGACACTCCTCATCACCTCAAAGGCTCCTCTCCCCGGGAGACCAGAACATACCCGCTCCGAAGAGACAGGAATGGTCGGCTCCAAGGAGAGAGAAGGCTCGAGGCCGATGTCCGAGCTTACCAAAGCCCGAGAGGAGAGCGGGTGGACAAGGGTCCGATGCCACTAGCCCCTCGAGCCGACAGTGGAAACCCGACGACCGGATCCCTCCAAGGAAGGTCTCAAGGAGGAGATCGAGCCGAGGACGGAGCCGAAGGATGTATCGGCTCCGCATCGAAACAGTCGCTGTCCCAAGACTCTGGTGTGGAGTCGGAGGAGGAAGTTCAAGATGGGGCTATAGCCAAGTCTGTTGAGACGGGCTATGGAGCATTTGGGCCAGTGCCTGAGACTTCAACAGCCTGCTTACCACCCTCTCCAAGTCGTGGTCAGACAGCCTGGAAGATCTCAAGATCGGCTCCGATGGCTCGCTCCGACAAAAGAGGAGATCCTGGAGCCGAGTGGATACTCATAATAGAGGGGACCGAGATCTCTTACGTCGGAGCCATCGGAGCCGAAGTCCCTAGAACTCCAGATGGAGCCGAGGATTTCGCCCGATGCTGGATAAAGTGTCGGCTCCAGCCGAGCCGACAAGGCCACAGTAGTCAGGGTATCGAGCCAGCCGCACCGAGCCCACTACTAGAGTAAGAAGTATCGACTCCAGCCGATATCGGCTCCGGCGGAGCCACCGGAAGAGGCTTGGACACTGTAGCCTGAGCCTTCGGTGGCTTAAGAGGTTTTCCTGACCCTGATTTAGGAGGAGAACCTTCAGGTTTAAGTAAACCTCGGAGGATGAGTTTGTTCCTCCTTTCCTGCAGGACTCTCTGGCTAAAAGCATGACACAACGCACAGGAGTCCTGCAGGTGCAAAGGCCAGGCAATAAACACAAGAAGTGTGACCGTCTGTCAGAGACATTTTCTGACAGCACTGGTCACACTTCTTGAAGCCTGAGACCTTGCCTTCTTTGACATCCTAAGAGGATAGAACACAAACAGTCCCAACAAACACACAAATTAATCCCTTACACAAACACACAGGAAGGGATAACAAAGGAACTAGGCCTGACTAAACTACTTTAGATTAAAACTTATAAAAGTTTATAAAAAGGTTGAAAAATAGGGAATAGGGTGGGCTGTAACTAATTACAGACTACACTAACACTAACAGGGAAAAATAAACCCCTAACTACACTTTTTCTTATTTGACTAAGAAAAAACTTACCTCAGCTGGCAAAGGAGACCTCTTTCGCTAAGCGGCAAACGAGATCTGAGGTAGTTCCGCCTTGCATCATGGGATATAGGGTTGCCTCGAGCTGGTAAAAGGAGTTCTCGAGCTAAAGCAGCCGAGGATCGGCTCCGAACCCATCCAGCAAGAATGAAGGCGAGATTGACAACTTAACATCAATGCTGAGTATTTGATAGGAGATTGTTATTGTGAAAATGGGAAAGGAGTTGGAAATTGATGCATTTTTCTGATATTTTGGGGAGTGGAGGTAGAATGGCTGTAAGTCAGCAATCAGAGAAGTTAGTGGATGTTCTTCTTTATGTAGAGGTATGATGTGGGATTTTTTCCAAATGCAGGGACATAACTTTCTCTAATTGATCACTTTATGAGTGATACAGGATATGCCATACCAGAGATAGTCTGGTGGCAGGTTGTCAGCAGCTGGTGTTGACGTTTTTAGTTTTAGGAGGTGTTTTTTTGATAGAAGAGGTAGGCACTGGTTGGAGCTAGAAAAGGATTCTGGTGGCAATTAGTACTGTTTTGGATAGTGAGGCTGGTGGGTGGTTTCTTGTTAAATAGGGAGAACACAGGGTGTATGAAATGTGTATTGAATTGGGTAGGTATAGGGTCCTAGTATTTGGTGGTAGTTGGTGAAGGAGTGGTAGTTTGTCCTTGGTGTAAGAGGTTTGTGATTGTCTTCCAGAAAAGCTTAGAGTTCTATTGGTGGTTTTCCTGGATCTTGGAAATATATTTAGTTTTGTCCGATCTGACTTTATTTCTAGAAAGGTTCCTAAGCTGTCTGAAATATTGCCAATTTATTTGGTGTTTTGTCAGTAAAACATGCTTTCCAAGATTTATCTCTTTTTAGCATATGTTGCCTGGTTCTCTTGTGAGCCATTTACTCTAGACAAGAAGGCTGAGAGACTTATGACAACAGGATATACAGCAGAACTCTCCATTTGTCTGCCTTCTTGTTTCTGGAAACGCTAAAAGCATGCTTTCATGTAGCTTGCAAATAATTCCATTCCTTCCTACTTCCTACAAAAAAGGCCACTGAACAAGGCCACAGAGATTAGTGTGACAAGGGTACTTACTCAAGATTTTTGGAATTCATTTAAGTCTTATAGCCATAAACAATGATGCCAAGTTAAGAATTTTCAAAATAGCTACCCAATACAATTTTCTTTCTTCTACTACCATTAAATTCTTGGGAGATTATACATACCTGATTTCCATGCCCTTGAACACCCTCCCCCCATAAAAAAAGCAGGTTGAAAGTAGAACACAACCACCAAACTACATTTTCCTCTTTGAACTGGTCACAGCACTAAGGATACTTACACAATTCAAAATACCTGGCTTCACTTAATGAATGGCAAATGTAGTTCCTATTTCTCTTGCTACTTTTATCAGGATCTCATCCACACCAATTAGACAATTAGACTTCAGCGTTAAATGATTTAGACAACTTGAAATCTTAGGAATTAGTATAAAGTTGAATGAATTGCATTTAATTCCCATTCAGAGGATTTATTTTGCAGGAACTATAGTAAACAGTTTGCTTCACAAATCTTTGATACCACCAGACAAATCTCAGAAGACTGTAGATATTATGAATATCCTTATGCAAAAGAACCAAGTCACAACAAGATAGTATTTAGGTGGGGTACATTACATTTTGTATAACAATATTTTGGTGGCACGTGAGGAAAATTCACTATGTACTTGGGTTGAATTGAGACTAATACTCTCAATGCTTTGACTGTATCTTCATCTTTCTGTGTTAGTTTTTACCACACTCAAGTTGATAGGTTGCCATCAAAACTTAAAAGGACTTATTTCTGTGGTACCCATACAATCCAAAAAGTAGTAGAAACAAATATATTAGACTTTTCACAGGAATATAAATGGGATGTAGGTGGATGGTGTTAGTAGTCGTAAAACCTTTTCATCAGTGAGTGACTGACTCCGAACCTGTTCCAGATTCAGACATCACCCTGATAATGTGGGATATATCCAAGCAAGAGATGCACAGTTCTGTCAGAACTTGCTCTTGAAATGCTGGAAATGGAACATTAAAAACAATTCCTTCTTCAGGGTGTGCATCTACCAGTCTAGGGACAGCCTTCCAGATGGAAGCTGGGACCACAGGTGTTCTGTATCGCCTGACCATCATGAGATCATCCTCTGATAATTTTCTTTGCCTCACAGAACAATGCATAATTTAAAGAATCTGTGTTACAATTCATTGTGAAGTGATTTGAGAAAACAAAATTAATTTTCCTTCAAAGTGAACCATGACATTTTCTGTGTCATCATTTTGTTACCCTGATAAGTAAAGTGCTAACAAATTTCAAGCAGGACAAACTTCACATGATTTTAATGGTTCACTATCACAACCTTGAACCACACACCACTGAAAATCAAAATCCTGAGACCTTAATATCATAAGACCAAAATGCAGACCTCAATATTAATCTCCTGGACTTGCCCTGCAGAATAAATGTTAGCACTCATTCCTGGATCCACACCCCTGCAGAACCCATGTTAACAATCTTTCCTGGGTTTACTCTAGTAGGGGGATTCAGTATTCCTGAATTTTAGACATTGTGTTCTTCAGCTTTTTGGTCTTTTGATATAATGGTATTGGAATTTTAATTTTCAAGGTTGTGTGGTTCAAGATAGTGATAACAAACTGATTAATAGCTGTAAACTGACAGAAAAGGCCACTGCCATGCAAATATGGAAGCTAAATATTTTAAATGTTATGAGAGCTCTGAATAGTCCAAATGGCACAAATGAAAATGGAAATGTTGCTGAGCTATTTGGAATCTAAATATTTCTATAAAAAGGTCTTGGTGAAATTTGGAAAAAACATTTTCCACATCCAAGAGTCTTATCTGTGAAAGAAAGTAGAATCATCATAGTCACCATTTTGAATGATATGGCTTTTATGAACTTATTAATACCTAATAAATCAGCACCCGATCCTTAGGCCTTGCCTATTTTTTTGGAACTAGAAACAACCTGAATAAAACTTTTGATCTTTGTGATTGTAAAAGTATCTTGCATGTTGTCTTTTTATTAGCAACTGAGCCATCAGTTGAAAAGCTTGTTGCATATGATGTGGTATGTCTGTGGAACAAACTTCAATTAAGGTTTCTGAACAAATGCTATTCCATAACCTTGCTGTATTGTTTGCAAAACATATTCACCAGTAAGCATTTCCTGTCATGAAGAAGCAGGGCTCTGAAATTTACTTTCCAGTGTATATTGGAAGGGGAAGGGTTAAATATAAGACATAGTCATTTTGAAAGTCTCTGGTTATATTAACCTTTCCTAGATAAATGAGTTGTGGTTGGCTTGCTTTTCTTTATAGCTCATTTTCTATAAAAGTTTTTGTTTTGTTATTTGCAGTATAATGCGAAATTGAGGAATTTTATTGATGACTTTTTTATGATTGCTGGTGCTATATGATGAATTTATAACAAATATGGATGGAGTATATTTGAGGCCTGGAAACAATGTTTACTGCCATGGATTTTCTAGATTCTGTGGGGAAAAGGCTCATGAGTTTACAACAAAGTTTTTGATGTTTTACTTCTTTATCAGCTGTAGTTTCAGCACAAAATTTAAAAGAAGGGTCCTGTGACACATTCATATATTTGTAGGCATAAATTTGCATAACAGTTTTATTGAAGCGGTTGAATATTTATAAAAAAAAAAACGAATCTCAAAATATGGAACATGTTTTATGGTATTTAATGGAAGATAATTTTTACAAAGAAATTATAGGGTTTGAGAAAAGTCTTTCTGAAGTTCCTTTGAACTAGGAAATAAGCTTATAGATTTTAAGAAGCATGGTGTAATGGTAAATATACTGTGGATGGATGAAATTGTGAACAGGTAATTTTAAAGTCTTCTTCTGCTTTTCAGCCAAGAGTGTATACTGAATTCAGCATAACTGATGAATTGTTGGAGTATGGGAATAAGAAAGTTTTTCCTTACACCCAAGATTGGTCAGTATTAGAGTTAGTATATTTAGAAATATGTATGGGGAGTATAGGACAAATATTTGTATTTTAAATTAGATGTACATTGTTAATGTAAAGTTTTCATCTATAAGCATTGTGTTCCATAAAGGTTCCATTTGTTAGGTAATTTTTAAACCACCTCAGTGGTCCATCATCAGAAACAGTTCACTTAAAACTGGCCATAGTAATGAATGTTATGTTGAACTCAAGTTTTGTTTAATGTTAATAACAATGGCAAAAGTTACTTTCCCATTTTGTTTGAGATAATATCAGTAGTTGTGAATATAGATAGCAAATTGAGTGTTTTAACCTTTTCCAGAATGCATGTGGTGCATAGTGCAGGAAATCTTACTTTTTTATATACTTGATTGGTTGAGAAAAATATCTTTTTGAGAATTTTGGCCAAATACTGCATATTATATAAGAGGCAGCAGCTAAATAAAAATGGCAAAGTACTGTGGGCAGTGTTGCCTTGAAAATCTACTACACAGGTGGGACAACACACATTATGAGTGGCATATCATAATGTGTGTTAAATGCTTGCCAATAATGAGAACAGTTGCTTTGGAAAAGAATGATGAGAAAGAAAAAGATTTAGAATAACTCTATCTGAGAATGTCCAAATTCACAAGCTGGATTGCCCTATTGATAGTCTGTCATAGGTTCATACTAGGCTATCTGCCCTGGGGCAATTATAAGCCTAGCCTGATTCTGTATGGCTTACGCCACCCCTTGATTTGAGTATACTGTGCCCTTTTTAAAGTTTAGTTTACTGTACCTCTGTCTAATAGTGACACGGGAGTAATCCCTGGGACAAACCTACGATCCCACATCCACTTATCAAGATTCTTCTTGAAGAGATTCAGTGAGTTGCTCTGCCTCACATGAACTGGAATTCTATTCCAGAGCGAATGGAGCCTCTGGGTTATGAACCTGTCCCTCCAGCAAGTTCTATTTATTTCTGTGCTGAGGTTCAAGTCCCTCGAGCATGTGGCTCTAAGGGATTTAGATTTACTGAGGTGGAGCATGTCCATTAATTCTGGATTTGACATGGCTTTGTATGTCAGGCATAGATCGCCTCGAAGTAGGTGGTATGCAACTGAGTAGAGCTGGAGTTTTTTTAACCGAGCAGCATATGGCATCTGTTTGAGACCCTTGATTCTCTTGGTGAGATACTTTTGGGGTCTTTCTAATTGCTGCAGGTGTTGGGTAAGGTACATCCCAAAAGGGGCATTGTATTCTATGATGGGCCTGATGAGGGATAAATAAAGGGACACGATTACCTCTCTTGATCTAGATGTGAAACCCTTCGTGATGAGGTGGGCTATGTAGAAGGTCTTTCTAACCACTTTGGCAATGTGGTTTTCAAAGGAGAGATTGCTATCAACTTGGGTCCCCAGGTCCCTAATAACTTTCTCTGTACTTAATGGGTTTCCACCTATGTGGTAATTTGTGGGCACATTGTTTTTGCCAAAGGGTATGACTATACATTTCTGGCATTTAGCTTTAAACCATGGCACTGGCACCAGTTATCTGTCTCTGTGAGACCTTTTGAAGGATGTTTGTGTCAGCTGGAGAGTTGATTATGGCGCCCAGTTTGCAGTCGTCTGCGAACTTGGTGAGCCATAGTCCTCCCACGTTTGCCTGTACCTCAGAAAAGTATATACCGAACAAGAGTGGTCCCAGGACAGAACCCTGTGGGACGCCACTTGTGACCGGTTTCGAGTCTGACATGGCTCCAGCAACTCTCACTCTGTGGGTTCTGTCTTTGAGCCAGTTTGCACCCATCTTGTGACATAGGGGTTTATATTTAGGCTGGATAGCTTATCTATGATGCCCGAGTGGGGTATTGTGTCAAATGCCTTTGCAAGGTCCAGATAGGCTGTGTGGACTACCTTCCCTTCATCTATGGCTTTGGTGACTGTTTCAAAGAAGTCAACCAGGTTCAAAAGGCAGGATCTGCCCTTGACAAAGCCGAACTGGGTAGGATCTAGTGTCTGTAGGTCCCCAATGTCTTTGTTTATGAGCTCCATGATGATCCTCTCCATAGCCTTGCAGACTAAGCTAGTCAGGCTTATGGGGCGATAGTTTCCAGGGTCCGTAGAGGCTCCACCTTTGTGGAGTGGGACCACTGTTGCTGTCACGCCATTCTGTGGGCACATATCCTGTAGTGAGGCTGAGATTGTATAGCTGTTTTATTTGAGGGATTAGTTCCTCTTGTAGTTCATGTAGGACGCAACCTGGGATGCCATCTGGTCCCATGGAAGCAGTGTTTTTTGCTTTGGAGAGGGCAGCCTTCACCTGAGCATCTGAGATGTTTGGGAGGCAGCCCTCTGCTGGGATAGATACTTGCTCTTTTGGGGGGGGGGTGGAGAAGTTTGCACTGAACCTGTCTGCCAGGATATTGGCGATGTCTGTGGGTTCAGTGTATTTTTTGTCTTATGAATCAACTCAGAACAAGTCTGGGAGTTGCATCCCAGGTTTCTAACATAACTGAAAAAAGCCTTATGATTGTCTTTGGTGTCCTGTGCAATTTTTCTCTCGAAGCTGGCCTTGGAGGATTTTATGAGGGATCGTAATTTTTTGCTAGTACTGATCAGAGATGCCTTCCCTATTAGGGATTTTGCTCTATCATGTAGTAGCTTCCTCCTTCTGTTGTACAGTTTATTTATGACAGGGGTCCACCAGACTGGACGCCTGCCTTTGGATGATTGGGTCTTGGTTTTGTTTGGGATAGCATGATCCATGCATTCCTGGAGATGTCCGTTGAATGCATTTATATAGGATTCTGCAGTTTGGGCCATAGTTTCCACTGGCCCTGGGGCCTTGAAGGATTCCACTTTGGTTTTGAGAAGTGAGAAGTTTGCTTTTGAGAAGTTTTTCACTGTGGTTTTCTGGGCTGGGGGTGGGGTCGGGATGTGGACATCCAGTGAAATTAATTTATGGTCTGATCTTACCAATGAGGGATATACTTCTGGTGTGGAGCATAGAGTCCCCATGTTGGTAATGATCAGGTCTAGTATGTTGTCCCTCTTGTGGGAGTGGTGACTAGTTGTTCCATAGCATTTGAGTTTATAATTTCCAGGAATCTTTGGGCTAAGGTGCTGGGGCTTGAGTAGTGCTCCCAGTCAATGTTTGGGTAGTTGAAGTCACCCAATATAATGGTGTTCAGAGAGATCTTCATATTCTCCAACGTTTTCAGGAACGCCGAGTGGGATTCCTGACTTTGAGAGGGTGGTCTGTAGGATGCTATAAACTGAAAAGCAGTCTTGCCCACTGTTAGTTGCACATGGATGGTCTCCGATACTTGCAATGCCACTAACCTGGAGGTGTGGATATCCTTGATAAATATGGAAACTCCCTCCTTTTGTGGTTCGGTCCGGGTTTTGGGGCGAAAAGCATGATATGAGGTATAGCCTGGTAGTGCTGGGGTGCTCTCTGGAGCCTTGAACCAGGTTTCTGTCACTGCACAGATATCGATGTTCTCCATACTGAGGAGAGCTTGAGTGCGTGCATCTTGAGGTTAAGACTTCTGGTGTTTAGCAGCATTACCCTTAGTTTCTTGTTCCTTGTGCTGTCTATGGGGTGGGTTTGACTTTTGAGCCTTGCCTAAAAAGGCACTATGGGGTGGCAAGAGCCTTTGCCAATATCCGAAAGCCCAGTGGTGACAGGTGCAAGCCGTCCCTAGTGAAGCAACGTGGCTTGTCGAGCATGTCATCCCAGGCTGACAGACACTGGATCCCCTTTGAATGACACCAAAATTTTAGCCAATTGTTAAAATCGATCATTTTGTCTTTGTACTGTGGCATCATTCTAGGTGAGGGTAGGATGCTGCTCAAGGTCAGGGTCATATTAGCCTGGGCTACATGATCAGAGAGCTCCTCTATGTCTCTTTTCATGTAGTCCAGGGAGGTATGTCTCAGGTCATTCACACCAGCATGTACAATGACTGAGTCATATTTGTATTTGCTTTAGAGTGACCTGAGTGCTTGCGTTATGTGTCGGATCCTAGCACCCGACAGGCAGCTCACTGTGACCTCTTTATTCAGCCTGGTGAGCGGGACGTCTGTGTGTCTGACAATAGAGTCACCTATAACAAGAGTATCAGGTATGCTATTCAGCCTTAAGGGCTGTGGCTGCTTGACACACTGACTTTGTGGGTTATGTGTTGTGTGTGTTTTGTTCTGAGGTAGCGTTTGCTTGGATGTCTGCTTTGGAGGTCTCTGTTGCTTAGGTAGATTTTATTTAGAGCCTCCGAGTATGTTTTTGTGTATTTATGTGTTTGGTTCGCTGATGTGGTGGGACTATGTGATACTGGAATTGTGTTGTGTGAGGCTACCTTCTCCTCCTGACTGGTTACACCAGTTTTGAGATGAGAGAGCTCAGCCTCCAGTTTGGCTAAATAGTTGCATCTCTCACATATATTTGAACCTGTTTGGAGGAGGAGAGGGTTGCCCGTGTACATGAGACAGTTGTAGCATTGCCTCAAAATTCCCAGATTCACCAGCTGGACTGGAGAGGAAACCATTGACTGACCTTTGGACACGCTAGAGTAATAGGGAAACTGCATTTAAGATGGACCAGTAGAGGACAGGGTAATCGTAGAGAGTATAAGAGTAAGTAGTGCTTATGGTTTAATAGTGCTAACTTGTAGGATTACTTAATTGGACCAGTGAATGGCCTTAGAATGAGAATATGGTGTTTAAATTGAGAGATAGAGCAGTTCTAAGAGAAAAAGTGAAGAGCAGACTTTGTGGAGCCAGGAATAGTTTAAACCCAATTAGGCGGCGCTGTCCGCTGTTGCGCTATGCACAAAAACACCCAAAACTGCGAAAAAGAGGGTTTTAAGAGAGGAAGATGAAATTGTTTTGGAATTGACGCAAAATGGCCAATAAAACTACAGTTTCAAGTCAGTAACCACTCCCACAGGGGCAGGCAGGCTGCTCAATGTTTTTCACTGCCACTGATCAACAGAGAGACTTCCCTTTAGCCCAAGCAAAAAATGGCCTCACAGAAACAGTTCAAGAACAGCAAGCCTGTAGCTGAGCTTTTTTAAATCTCAGAAAAGTGGGAAAAAAGCAAGATTTTTTTGTTTTTTCAGAGATAGCAGAGGTTCACAAGTATCAACAAGTTATAACAGTGCAGTAAATGACCCCACACAAGAGTGTTAGGCCAAAGACAGATAAAATGCAAGTTTTGAGAAAAAAACGATTTTAAAAATAAGTGCAAACAGGAAATTCAGTAAACAGCTCTAGGTTGTGCTCTAAATACAGTTACTAATGCAGAAATCAAATTTAACAAGCCAGAAAATGCTCAAAATAGGCAGCTATGCAGAAAAACTTAGCAAATAAACAGAGGAAAAATACTTAAAATCTCAAAAGTGGCTCCTTTCTTCTCTCAGCGTTTTCTCCTCTTGGTGGGTGCTTCACCAACAGCCAACAAGCCTGAAAAGATGCCAAAACCACGAGGCAACCAGGTTTTAAGAGAGGAAGATGAAGGAGTTTTGGAATTGACCCAAAATGGCCAATAAAACTACAGTTTCAAGTCAGTAACCACTCCCACAGGGGCAGGCAGGCTGCTCAATGTTTTTCACTGCCACTGATCAACAGAGAGACTTCCCTTTAGCCCAAGCAAAAAATGGCCTCACAGAAACTTACAAACAGTTCAAGAACAGCAAGCCTGTAACTGAACTTTTTTAAATCTCAGAAAAATGGGAAAAAAGCAAGATTTTTTTTTGTTTTTTTGTTTTTTCAGAGATAGCAGAGGTTCACAAGTATCAACAAGTTACAACAGAGCAGTAAATGACCCCACACAAGAGTGCTAGGCCAAAGACAGATAAAATGCAAGTTTTGAGAAAAAAACTATTTTAAATGACAGAGATTCAGTATTTGGCTTAATGGTGTTGCTCAGGACTGACTGGGATAGTCAGATGAGAAAAAATAAATACATTTGTGATACAGATTTTCTATGCTGATATTAAAAATGAGGATCTGGTATATTTATGGGAATCATACAGTAAACGTCTACCATATTCGAGATGGATTTTGACTGACCGATGACTGAGCTATTTGTTTCAAAAATAACTAGACTTAAGAGTCTTGGTTATAGTACTGCATGACCTAATAACATCAGTGAAATCTTGACATGGAGTTGCATGTTAACAGCTTTCAATATTTCCATATTCTGTTGTTAACTTTTAGATGAGCTTTTAGTTCATATGAGTCAGGACTATTTGTTACTATTATGCCACTCAATTCTTAAAAGGAAGAATTTTTTTTTTCTTTTTAAAGATGGAAGCATATTTAAAAGAGAATTAAGAACTATCATAACATTATTTTCAGTAAGAACTTGCTGCCTGATAATGGTCTCTAATTTGATTAAGACAGAAAGAGTCTTCCTTTAGAAAAAATAATTGGCAATCCAGTTGCATAAACTGGGTTAAGTTCAGGTTTTTAAAGGACAAACAGAAAATAAGAGAACAGTGGTCAGCAAGGGAATTTACTTAAATACAAATTTTTAAACCTCTATTAGCTCTGTTATTTAGCATTCTGTCAAGCAAGGAATCATTCTCTACCAGATAATTTGGCCTAGAAGGTTCCATTGTCATTTAGGTAAGAGCATGAAATGCACCACATTAGTTGAGCTGCACCTAGAAGAGCCATCTCCAGCTGAGTTTAAAGCCACCCAGCAGAATAAAGTTATTTATTGGTTTACTAACTTTGTTCATGAATATCAGCTTAGGGAGGAGTAAGAAGGAATATAGGCAACAACAACAAAAATTTTAACTTGTACCACTCAGTGTTGGTAAATCCACTAGCTAGTTAACACATTGTTCATTAAGACATTTCTTTAAGTTTTTTTTAATAATGGCAAGCTGAAATTATTGATACTACACCTCTCCCAGTTCTTTAATAACCTTTATTGTCCCCTAAATGAGTAATAATGTTGATCAGTAAAGCTACCAATAAATCTATTATCCGTTAACCAGATCTGTGTAGGATAATTATGCCAGAGGTGTCTTACAGCAATCATGCATCAGGAAGATCAGGCTTTTTGTTTAAGCTACTAACATTTATATCTGTGATGTTGAGTCCCTTATAAATTTAGCCACCAGTTCCAGTCACAGGTACATGCCTGGGTGTACCTTATATGAAGTGATGGAGATGAAAGATAAGAGGGACAGCCACTGTTAGTTTTAATATATGCAGTTCTTACAAGTTTCAGGCAGGGCAGACTATCAAAAAGGAAGAAAATATGGAATAGTTTATAAAAAGAAACTTTGGCCTAAAGAAAATTCTTAGGAGAGGTCCATGTTAAGAAACTGGAGACGCAGACCCACCAAAGATCAAAACTAATTAAGGAAAAAAAAAGACATTAAATAAGTCTTGGGCTGAAACAATTGTCTACATGTAGTTATGATGTCTTTCTCCCAGAAAGCATCCACTGAAGAGGGATTTAAAGGGTTAGATGTACAAACATAAAAGTTGAAAACAGTGTTCAAAGGGAACTAGAGTAACCCATGGAAAAAGTTAGTTGAGGGTTTCTGGGATAATCTGTTGACTAATTACAAATATTCAGTGAAACAGAACGCTGTTAATTATAACAACCTTATAAAAATGAATAATAGCTGGCATTAACTGAGGGGTGTTCAGAAAGGACAGAACCCAGTTAAGCAGCATTGTGCTAATAGAAGAAAGTGAGGAACTGAGAGTCCCAAAGCATTCTAGAAACATCGCCTGTAATAAGCAATTGGAAGTGCATACAGTGAGATATGAGTTAAAGTCAGGTGCTCCATCCTAACTTCCTAGGCTACTGCTTGTTTGACCATGCTTGCTCAAGGTTTTATTTGCACAGTCTACATGTTGTAGTGATATTTATAAGCTTGAAGTCTGCCATTTAATATATACTCCAAGACTACAGCATTGCAGAAAAACGGGGTGATGCCTTTTTAATATTTTTCAATGATTACTCTTTCCCTATGTTGAAATGACCATGTAATGTGAAATAAATCAGTGTAAGGGCAAATTCCCCCTACAGCGGGAAGGGGTGGTGGTGGGAAAGAGGATTGCCCTGGAAAGTGCTAACCGAATAAACGTTATTACCCTTGCTGTGTTTCAGTTTGTTTATATTCTTTTTATTTATTTTTGTGGTTAGTAGGTTTATATTAGACGATCCATTAATCCTAGCTACTGGTGTTGTTTTCCCTGGAAAAATTAGTTTGATTATGGTTTAATTCTATTAAACTTCATTCCCTTGTAAGCATTTGTTTTAGATCATATGTGTACTCAAGTGAATAGTTTCATAGAGTTAGCTCAAGCCTTTTATGATTTGAGTTGCAATTTAGTGAGGCATTATAGGGGAAGCAAAAAATATAGATTACTGAGAACTCCAAATAACAGGAGTTTAGAAATATCACATAAAAGTTACATGTAGTTCCAATCAGTACTAAAGGACAACAGATGCAAACTGATTTAAAGGCAACACAATCAACTGAAGATCAAAAGCTTGGAGATATGAAATTAGTGGCAAAGGAGAGATTAAAACAATATGGCTGAATAATTCACCAAGCAAATACAAACTCTGACACTGAGTATTATAAATATAGTCCAACTATGTCTCAATTATGTCACAAAACTGTGGAATTCCTTTCTACATCAACTAAAACTGACAGATAAACTCAAAAGCTTCAAAGTGCAACTTAAACAATACCTACACTATACATGGTTGTGTTCCTGTTCCACTGATGGATAAATTTAAGACACTTTCTCCTCAACTGTACTTCGTTTACATTTACTACCTAAAGATCTACTTCTATACTGAATTTGTCATTATACTTTGTCTCTCTTCCCCTCTTTTTATCCTCCTTCAAATGCTTTACCTAAACATCTCTTCTTTCCCTTTTCTATCTCTCTGTGTCCTCTTTCTCTGTCTCTCTCTCTAGTACTCTCTCCACATTTACCTTTCCCTACAATAACTTGATTACATAACTTTTCATACACTCTATAAAATGTCTCTCAGACACTTTTTCTTCTGCTGCTAACAATTTTTTTTCCTTCTTCACTGCTTTCAGATGTATGATATGGGTAAAATTCACACATCATTTCCATGGTACACAAAGAGCTTTTGTGCAGTTCTCATAAGCAAGCAGGGGGTACCAAGTCATTGTGCAGCTGAATAACTGCTTGCACAGGACACTATGCAGCACATGTAAATGAGCCCGTAAACATATGGAAATGGACTAACACAAGCAAATGAATGAATAATGAGATTCAAAAGAGCGGAATAAAAAATGTTGCAATAAACCTAGCCCCCATGGCATAGAGGGATAAAATCCTATAACCCAAGTAACCAATGTTTAATAAGCTGGCACATCTGCTAGAAGGGCCAAACAAGTTGAGGATGGCCTTGAGTGTCTAACACTAGTTTCCCTTCCTTGGAAGAGGAACATGACTAGCCATATTAGTGACATCCACTACCATGTAGATAATTATCCATGGAAGAGGTCAGGACAAGCTTATGCCATTAAGTGGCACATGTACTATGGAGTCAGAGATGATGTGTGGGAGTGCACAAGTTATTGCCTGCCCTGGAAGCCATTTTGTGTCAGCCATCGACCTATGGGGACCGGTTACGAAGGAAGGGGTGGGGAAAGCTGTTGGACAAGTATGCAGGCAATACCCAAGTCTTGCTTACAGGAAAATAAATAGTCTGATCAGGACACTGAATGGGACTGAATACGCTACAAGACTCTCACCCATTGGCTGATGCCTGTCTCTTACCACTGGGGAACCAAATGAGTCAGTTGGGCACAGGTAATGGAGACAATGGGCAAAGTGCTGGGGAGAAATAAAAAAAGCTGTTGCATTTCAAAGACTTCAGTGCATGTGCTTGCATGATTTTATACAGGGTGACACCATGCAAAATATTTTTAGTGTTGCAGTCTGTAGATGTAATGCTCACAGATGTAACAGTTTGTACCCAGAAACAACAGCATTTATTAGCTTTAGCCACTGCCAATACCAAATGTGGCATGTGGTTGTACAGATATAGGGCTTGGAATCAATGTAGACAGAGGCTGATGTACCATTTTTTGACCAAAAACAGAGAGTGAATCAGCACAGAGAGGATCAGGATATCATTTTGAGCTTGGTAAAGACTTTCCACACATGCTGAATCGATGTGAATGCATGGTCTTCATATCCCTGAGGATACCAATCTATGTGTAGCTGTTAACTACAGGGATCATTTAATGACCTTTTGGGGGCACTTTAAGTATTTTTCAGATACCTGTCGCACATATACTCAATCAGTTACTCAATATTATTTTAATTCACATGGACCGCATAGAAGAGATCCAGCACTATGTGTAGATTTTACAACGGTGCACATCTTCTCAAGATACTGGGTGCCATAGCCTGCACTCATGTTGCAATAAAAACTCCACCCGACCTGCATTCACAGGGGTATATCTATAGAAAAGCTGTTATTCACTAATCTGGCAAATAGTCTGTAATTCACAGGGGATTATTTCTAAGGTGTGAGTGTTTGCCACCTTGGTAGTTCACATAATTCTTACAAATGGCACCCATATGACTTCTATTTCTGCTGTCAGTGTGGTGATTTCCAACAAGGCCATCCAGTTGTTAAGTAGTGGCATAGTGTCTGGAATAAATGCTGATACATGCACACACTGTGCATGTAGCTAATGTCATCACTAAAAAGGAAATCCTTTGTTGTGTTTTGCAGGTGATGTTGGCTATCCCCTTAAACCATGGACAGTTTGCAACCCTGAAACCATGTCAGAACTGCAGTATAATACTGTCCAATTGTGTAACATCATTGAATGCATGTTTGGGCTGATGAAGGCACACTTTCGTTTTCCAGGATATGATTGAATAGTATCTACAATACTTTCCTGAGACAGCCATCAAAATTTTGATGTTTGCTCAAAGCTGCAGTGAGTTAGGCCTTCAGCCATTGCTCCGCTGTGAGACTGCAAAAGATAAGTGCTGATTTTCAATTGTTTTCTGCATTTCTGATTAACTAAAACATTCTTTGCTGCATATCTGTTTAAACTGTACAACTGTTTCTTAGACTCAGTGAATTCAATCCTTACCTCTGTTCTGATCTGTCTCCTTTTTGTTTCTCTGTTCTGTTCATTTTACTTGTTGCTGTACTTGAGAAACACTGGCATAGACCAGAATATCTATTACTGTTGTGACCTTTTGCAGCTTGCATAAAATCTTTTGTCTAGAGAGGCCTAGCTGTTTCTTCTGGGAGGGGGATTCAGTCCGGTCTGGCTAGAGTTATTACTACAGGGCTGTGTTTTTTGATTGGATAACTTGTCTGGTTCCTGTTTCTCTGCCTTAAATAGCCAGTATTTAAACCAGTTTGTACTTGTTTGCTCAAAGCTGCAGTGACTTATGCCTCCTGCCATTGCATTGCTCTGCTGTGAGGCTGCAAAAGATAAATGCTTATTTTAAACTGTTTTCTGCACTTCTGATTAACTAAAACATTATTTGCTGCATATTTATTTAAACTGTGCAACTGTTTTTTAGACTTAGTGAAGTCAATCCTTACCTCTGTTCTGATCTTGTGTATTCCCCCACCCCGTCCAGCTGTTGTTGTGGTATTAAAGCTTGGTGGCTTTTGAGTTGCCCACCTCTAGTATAAATTTGACATTGGACACTCCCCCCAGAACCAATTACATCAGGTAATTCTACTGTGTACAATAAGATAAGTTGTGAATGCCCACCCCTTTAGCTTTTTAACCTTGAATCTTCTTCTGTTTCCTCACTTTCTACTAAAAAAATAAATATTGTGCCTCTTCCTACTTCATTTTGCTGCTTGTGCTTACGAGTTCAACTGTGTTTAGTTTGCTGCATTTGTTACCGCTTGTTGGTAGCCTTATTAAATTGATGACAGCATTGTACTGAATTGCTGCTTTATTTGAGCTGTTTTTTTCTGTTGTGATTGTGAGCTAATTTATCACATTTGCACTGTTTTAAAGCAATTTATTGATTAACTACGTTTCATTACTGTTTAACTATATTTCATTGCTATTTATTGCAATTCATTACTGTTTAACTGCATTTTTTCATACTGTGAGGTTTTTTTTTGTCTGTAAGTGGTTAATCTGTGCTTCTTTATGAGTTTTACTGTGTTCTTAACCCTTAAATTGAGTAGTGTAGTCTGGATACAGGTTTGTTGCATCCAGAGCTGCAGCTGCACAGTTTTTAACCTTTCTTGAGGTATTCCAGCTACAAATTTTACCTTAGTAGCACTTGTGTGATCACCTAGTAGTACTACTCTTAGACCTTCCACCCTTTATCCTCTTAGCTCTCTCTGGCCTCTCTCCCTCAGTTTCTGACAAATAGGGATGGACAATTTACTACATTTTCTCCTGCCAGTCTGGTTAATATGGGCATCCTGAGATAGTGTGGTAACTACCTCATATACATGGACAACCCTCTACTACTACCACCTAGGAACACAATTTGTGAGAGATGCAATTACATCAAAAACCTAGAGTCATTACTCTCTCCCCCACAATCCAGTATATCTGGCACTGGGAAGGCTGTCAACACAAACACCACACCTCAAACAGCACCCACACCTACACAACACACCCCTACATAAGAGGAGGTCCTCAACTCTAACATACCCAAACAAAAGAGATCTCCAAGGCAAAAACACATGCAAACTCCACTGCCCACCACACCACACATAGTCTACACATCTGTGTCTCACAACCCCTAAGGCATAAACATACACTCAACATTTAAGTCATAGGAGACTCCATTGTGAGACACACAGATGTGTCCCTCACCAGGTTGGATAATGAGAAAGTCACAGTTAGTTGTTTGTCAGGTGACAGAATCTGCCACATCACCCATGCACTCAAGTCACTCAACAGGTACTATTATGACTCTGTCATAGTCCATGTTGGTGTGAATGACATGAGACATATCTACCTGGACTATATGAAGAGAGACATGATCGAACTTGCTGAATATGTATCCCAGGCAGGTATGTTCCTAGCCTTAAGTAGCATTCTACCGTCACCCAGAATGATGTCTCAATACAAATAGAAAATGATTTATTTTAAGAATTGGCTTAGTTTCTGGTGTCATTCCAAGGGGATCCAGTACCTAACATCCTGGGACAACGTGATTGACAAACCATGATGCTTTGCCAGAGATGGCCTGCATCTGTCTCCCTTGGGCTTCAGGCTCCTGGCAAAGGCTCATGCCTCCCCCATAGTGCCTTTTTAGGCAATGCCATGAGGTCAAAACTATCAACATGAAAATTTTATCAAAACATAAATTAAAGGTCATGCTGCTAAACACTAGGAGTCTAAACATGAAACTGCACTCATTGCAAGCATTCTTAACCCTGGAAGATGTTGACATTTGTGCAGTCACAGAAACCTCATTCAAAGCAGTGGAAAGCACCCCATCCATACCAGGTTACTCATCCTATCATACATTCAGACCCCAAGTCATGAGCAGCAAAGCAAAGGGAGGTGGAGTTGCAATATATATACACACATCCAGGCTGGTCAAACAGTATGATGCACAGGAGGCACTCAAGGTGCAGTTAACAACTGACAAGACTCCTATTCAAATCATAGCTAGCTACAGGCCCCCAACTTTGACTCAAGATACCCACTCCATCTATCTGGACCTCTTTGAATTTATCAAGATTTAACCCTAACCCTTTACCCTGATCCTGGGTGACTTTAACTATCCAACCATCAATTGGAAGAAATACTCATGCCAAAACACAAATGCCCAGAGATTCCTTGATTTTGTCAATGCAAATACCTTGTACCAGCTAGGCGACACCCCCATAAGGGGCGGAAGTATCTTGGACTTGGAATTGACCAACATGAGTAACCACTGCAGCATCCTTACAGTGTCATCATCCCTGGTAAGATCCAACCACAAAGCGGTCAGTTTCTAAGTCACCATCCCCCCTCCCACCGTCAGCTAGGGTCAAACAAAAAAAAAATTCTCCAAAGGTATAAACAGCTTCACAGCCCCCTTCCTCTCCACAGGAACTGGCACATATGTCCAAACCTACACCAAAGTACTATATGAGCATTTATATAGCTGCATGGAATCAGGAATATCTGACAGGATGAAGTCATGCTCCTCAAGGAAGAGTAAACCTGTCTGGTGGACATGTGCAATAAATAAACTCTATAATAAAAGGAAAAAATTGCTGTCCAGGACCAAGAAGGAGCAGGTTCCTAATTGGAAGCAATCTCTCCTTAGCCTGAACAAGCAAATAAGAACACTAGTGAAATCTTCCAAAGCAAACTTCGAGTCCAAACTATCTACATCTACTAAAGACAATCATAAGGCCTTCTTCACATATGTCCGCAGTCTCAAAGGAAGCACCTAGATGTGCTCAGAACTGGTGGCCAAGGACACCACATACACAAACGCTGTAGATATAGCAACCTGCTGGCAAACGGGGGTCAATATTAGAAGGCCGAAGGTCCAGTTCATTGAATACAAAAAGAGCGACTCATATTGCGTGAACCACGGAAACAGCAAAAGTCCAAAACCACGTAATACGAAATGTCAAATCATCATAGTTGGCTCGTCTGCGGTATAGCTCTGTAAGGTAAGTGTGCGATAGTTATGGGCCGTAGGGTTAAGGTGCGGGTTAAGGTAAGTGCATAGATAGGTAATGTATGTAAGGTTTAGTGTAGGGTTAGAATTAGGGTTTTGTTAACTGTATGTGTGTGGATTATTTATTTTGTTTGGGTATGTCTCTGTAGGGTAAGTGTGCAATAGTTACAGATCTTAGGGTTAGGGTGGGGGCTAAGGTAAGTACCTAGGTAATGTATGTAAGGTTTAGTGTAGGGTTAGAATTAGGGTTTTGTTAACTGTGTGTGTGGATTATTTATTTTGTTTGGGTATATCTCTGTAGGGTAAGTGTGTGATAGTTACTAACCCGGGTTAGGGTGCGGGTTAAGGTAAGTGCATAGAAAGTAATGTATGTAAGGTTTAGTGCAGGGTTAGAAGTAGGGTTTTGGTGCTTTACCTTAGGGTTAGAAGTAGGGTTTTGGTTAGTGTATGTATGTGGTTTATTTATTTTGTTTGGGTAGGCAGTATGTAGCGGGAGGTGGAGTTGGCCGACTATGGGGATTCGACCTTTTGAATTTCGCGGTTTTGTTCATTTGTTGTTTTTCCACTTTGTTGTTTACGTGTCGACGTTTACGTATTCGTGCAAGTGGATTTTCATTAATTTAATATAGACCAGGCAAACAGGTTCAGTGAAAACTTCACCCCTCTGTCCCCCATCAGTAAATAAGGACATCCCCAGCACCTACCCTGTCCTCTTATCTCTAGGGTGCAAGTCATCACTGCCCTCTCAAAGACAAAAAATACAGCCTTCATGAGACCTGATAACATCCCAGGCTGCATTCTACATGAACTCAGGCTGGAACTTGCAACACCATTACACACCCTATTGAACCAAAGCCTGAGTATTGGCTTTGTCCCAGTCAAATGGAGGACAGCCACTGTCATCCCTTTGCAAAAAGGTGGAGCGTCCACCGATCCATTAAATTATAGACCCATCAGCCTAACTAGCCTGATCTGCACAGCCATGGAGTAGATCATGGACCTCATTAACAAGGACATTGGCAACCTCCAAACGCTCTATTCTATACAGTTGGTTTCATCAATGGGAGATCGTGCCTGTTAAATTTGGTCAACTTCTTTGAGACAGTCACCAAAGCCATGAATGAGGGGAAGATGGTCCACACCACCTACCTTGACCCGGTCAAAGCCTTCAATACTATTCCCCACTTGGGTATAACAGATAAACTCTATCAACTAGGCATCAATCCATATGTTACCAGATGGGTAGTAAACTGGCTCACTAAGAGAACCCACCTAGTCAAAATAGGAGAAGCTACTTCAAGCAGTAGACCTGTAATGAGTGGTGCACCCCAGGGATTGTTCTTGGGGCCACTGTTGTTTGGGATATACTTTTCTGAGATGCAGGCCAAAACCAGTGGGCTTTGGCTAACCAAGTTTGCAGATGACTGCAAGCTGGGTGCTGTCATCAATTCCCTTAGTGATGTGGACATCCTCCAAGAGGGTCTCACCCAAACAAATGACTTGTGCCAGAAACATGGCCTCAAACTGAATCTCAGAAAATGCATTATCATTGCCTTTGGGAAGGGTGATGTCCCCACAAATTATCACATTAATAACAAGATCCTAAGCATGTGATCAGTCATGAGGGACTGGTCATGCAGGTTGATAGCAAACTGACTTTTGACCACCATATTGCCTCCATTGTACTGAAAGCTTTCTACATGGCCCACCTCATCAGTAAGGGTATCTCATCCAGGGAGAAGGTGGTCATAACATCCCTATATTCTTACCTTATAAGACCCATTATTGAGTACAATGCCCCTTTCTGCATGTACCTCACAAACAACATTCAGCAGCTGGATAGGCCACAGAGGTTCCTCACCAGGAGAATCCAGGGTCTCAAATATCTACTCTACACAGATAGGCTAAAGGTCCTGTCTCTGTACTCAGTCTCTGGGACTGCTGCATATCCACAAGTCAAGCTCCTCTCGAGTAACCCACACCTGCGACCTCAACCTGGTCTGTGACATCTGTAGGACTTGCTGGCAGGACACATTTGTGTCCCAGAGACTCCCCCTTTTGTGGAATAGACTCCATCTCCACATCAAGCAGAGTATCTCATTAACCCCTTTTAAGCACAACCTGGATAACTGGATGGGGAACAGAAAATACACCGCTGGGATTCCACCTGTGTCCCTGCTGGATAGTGACATCAGGTGCTGACTTGTTGGAACATAAGCTAAATTCTTGGCTGGGCTTGTCAGAACCTCAGGGCCAATAGCCTAGCAACTTCCGATGATCCTATGATATGTCATGATTCATAACATGATTACATGTAAGCAGGATCAACATCACAGCTTAGCGGTTATTTTGCACCAATGCAGTGATCAGCAACTGTGGACCACATTACTCATGAAGTGACAGTATTACACAGACTAAACATGAGGCCTGCAATGCTCCAATCAGACTATATTGGTCTGTACTTGGTCTGGAAACACTTTGCATCAGACATCACCTCAGTATAGCACAGGGTAAGGAATGCTGTGAGTCACAATCATCATTGTTTGTACAGGGAACAGGAGACACAAGAAAGTAAGACTGTTGACACAAACTGAGTGAGGGAAACTTCACAAGGGCCACATGAGGGGGCTGCATTAAGTGGAAGAATAAATGGTGTTGGAGCATTTCCTCGTGTGACAAGAATAAAGTACTATTTCCCAAACTTAGTCTGGTGTCACTTTATTGGCAATAGGGACCAGGGTTTGAGATCTCTCATGGCAGACATGTTGGGCTACATCATGACTTGGACCTAGATTAAGCTAACTTCTGAGGTGTTTCACTGCAGAGTTAGTTATTCACCATCACCTATGGTGAGGGAGGTCAGGCATTGTGACAGCTGCAGACACTCCCTAGAAAGGCCCACATACATATTCACCCAGTTTATATACACTACATGATCATGAACAACACATACATTCCAGACAAACATGATGGCACTAGCAATCTTATGCATGGAGATGCTCCATAAAGTGAAGTGTGCCACCATACACTTTAGTAGACCAGCCATTTGATGATATATGAACTCCAGGTTTACAGAGAGCTCACAGTAGTGCTAGGTAGCACCCTTGTGTATGCCATTCAACACACGTCAACAGCACTGAGGCTTGTGTGACAGCAAACCGTACCTGCATGACACTTCAGCACATCTGCTGATCCATTCCCTATGTTGCACACATGCAAGGAGGCAACTGTTAGCTGTAACAGTGCTGGGTAACCCTGTGTCACTGGTCTATAGGGATATTCCCAAAGAAAAAGCAGTGTGCTCCCCCTAAACTGCTGCTTCGGACACAGGGGAAGGCACTTTTGAGGGTCTCAGACATAGAAGACTCCGTCCCCCACAGGTGATGACTGCACTCAACCATTACAGCAACAGAATATTTGGTATGTTTGTGCTTACAACTCTGTGGAGGATAGCTTCTAGAATAGTCAGAATCATCAGTATGTCATCTGACTTAGCATATGCCCACTTGTATCAGAATCATTACCAGGCTCTGCATAGGTGTGCTAGGCTCTGTAGAGGTGTACATATCATCTCCTCATCCAGCCTCAGATGTTTCTATCTGCTGTTTTTCACCACTTCTTCCTGTCAATGCATAACACAGAGAATACCATAGAGTGCCCATGTGACACACAAGACAAGGTAAATGCATAAGACTCCTTTTTTACTCTCTACCTTTTACCTTCTTTGGCAGCAGCACCTGGTTGTACTCCTGATATGCCTATGAAAAGAAATGTGAATGGTGCCCACTTTGCTTCTGTGCATCCAGTACATATAATTGTTGTATATGTAAACCTCTTCCACATATTACTAACCTGATTTCTTACCCATTAAGACACAGATAGGATGGATCAGGCTGTCACTGGCATCCATACCACTAATGGGTATAAATGCCATTGCATCACCTACTTCCAGCACAAGAAAGTCCTCCACTTGTGGACCTTGGAGGATCACCCCTGTGGCGGGTCTCTCAGTTGCCATCTTATGTGCCTTTTTCTTGATATGGCTGATCATAGTCATGCAGTGTTGACAGTGGCTCAATGCATAGTTGTGCCCATACAATGTGGAGAAATCCCACAGCAGTACCTGCCACACCTGATCCATCACTCATTACTCTGTATCTCCTCTACATATTATCCATAGGACATGTTGCCTGAGCACCTGCAGCAAAACACATTTTCAGCACTGATGATATTCTCCAGCCTCAGTCTGCCTCGTCCTCTGACTATTTGTGTATTTAATGTGTTTTTAACATTACATTATTCAGTCTGAAGAAGTCTCACATAAGGAGATGAAAGTGCTTACTGAAATGATGATGTTATTTTAAAAACTTTTGCTTGGTTTTATTTCCCTGTTTTTTTTTTTTTTTTGCTGTTTTTTTGGACTTCTTATAAAACATATTTGCTGAAGTGCAGTCTTTCTAAGCTCATGCATACTATCCAAATACACCCTTATTTTCTCTTTAGCACTCTGTAGTTGCTCCTTTTCTTGTTCTATGAGATTCCCCTTATTCTACAATACGTTAACCTTTTCAGCTCCTCTGAATAATCCCTAATACTTTTTACTCATATTTCTTTCTCTTTTATTTTTTCCATTTTAAACTCCATCTTTCATTTTGTCCTAGTCACTAGCTATCACTTCTGAAAAAATTCTATCTTCCTTAATAACTCTTGAATAATTTCCACTGCCCATCACATTCCATTCGTTTTAACAGGAAGGTAAGAAAGCACTAGTATTTCATTTTTACATCATTATCTTGCATTGAATTTTTGTTTTTATTTGGTGCATGATCTGAAATAGTTATTGGACGTGTGTTGAAGCTTTCAATTAAATACACATATTCCTGTAAAATATCAATTCTATCCATTCTAGTCCAATCATTGTACTTGAGGAATAACATGTAAATTCTGTCTGAGTTCCTACTACTGAATTCATGTCTTCCATACCAAAGATTTTCAAACATTTCTTCCAAAATCTACACTCTTTTGTTTTATTTTCCCTTCTAGGACCCTCTTTGGATAATGCAGCCACAACAGCTTTCTTTCAAGATGTTGGTGCCCCTCCCTTTTAAAATACTACTAAACTAAACCTTCCAGATCTTGATCACTTTCTTCACATCTAAATTCCAAACTTCTACAGAAATAACATCTGTTCCTGAAGACTTTCCTGCAGACTGATTATTCATCACTGTTTTTATCTCATTTCCTCCTATTTTAACTATTAATGGACGTTCCTTCGTTGAAGGTTGTGCATTAGGCCCGGCAAGCCAGCATGTAAAAATCTACTGCCAATCATTAGCGGACCGGAGTTCCGCTGTGGCGACCCCTAACCAGGAATTGTTAGCCAAAAATAGTTGCTTAATAGCAATTGTTCTAAACTCATGCATAAACAGGAAGAGGGCATGAAATAAGTGGGAGAAGTTGATCTTCCCAATAGAAGAAGGTGGTTTAGGATTTCCTGATTTGAAGGGATACTTTAGAACTATACCATTAAGGTTTATATATATATATATATATATATATATATATATATATATATATATATATATAAAACACAAGCAGAAGGTTATAATTCAAAGTGGAAAGGGGTGATGATAAAGCAGAGATGAAGTTCAAAAAATAAGGAGAGAGTGGGATTTTGGATGCAGATCCTTAAGGAGAATAATAACAACCTTACAGAATATTATAATATATATTAGGGGTCCAAATGAAGAGATGATAAATGATCAAGCAAAGAAGAATAGTATTGCTGAAACTGAATTCATCCTCAAGTCTTGGTGAGGACCTTCACAAGGTGGACCCTGTTTTTCACAAAATCTCACCACGACAACACTGATATATAGACTGCATTTATATAGCATATATCATGGACAGAAAAGTAGGTCAAAATTAAAAAAGATAGCTGGGTGCACAACACCCAGGATAAACAAGTGCCCAATCCAGGTAGGTGCACTGGTGCCAGGACTGGAAAAAAATAACAGTGTAGAGTCCTCAAAATACAGAAACATTCCTACAATGGGGCCAGGCCAGGCCCATGGTGAGGATGCCCCCCCCCCCCCCCATTGTTGAAGGAAGCAGCAATCCACAAAAATCACAAAAATGAGAGACCAAAGAAGAGCCATAAAGATGGCAGAGTGGGCTATTGAGGATAAGAAAGAAATTATGTACTGTTACTATTATGCAAAAAGCCCAGAATTTCCAGACACAAGATATGCAAAAAGATTGAGAGAGAAATTAGAGGAAAGAAAAAACTTCCACAAGAAAAACTGTCAGAAGCTTCAAATACTCATTTGTGTTCATTAATACAATATGTTACCAACATATGTAACTCTGTATGAATTGTAAAAGGAGTCATTACTGGGCACATTGTGGGTGCTGCGAACAGCACTTTTGTCTGACATCAAAGATTGAAACAATACTAATTTTATGAACTTTAATCATACTTTGAGTTATGAATGGGGTCCATTCCCATCATGATATTAGAAACCCAAAAGATTTGGAGAAATTAAAAAAGTGAGAAAAATACTATAAAGTTGCATAAAATATTCTAATAACTAACCCAACACAGGAATGGAGAAAATATATTTTGCCAATAGGGCTGACTGCATGGAGGGGTGCAGAAAATAGCCAAGAGGGGGCTTGAATTTACTAGAGAAAACTGTTGAAGGACCCAAGGAATTGAGAGCAAATAACAAGAAAGGGAAAGTAATAGAGTGGGATGAGGCCAATAATAAGTTTGAATTGCAGGTGAGAGAATGCCTTGCCTATCCAGACTTTATATCAGAATATACGCAGAGAGAAATGGATAGGCCTGCTCTGGTAGAGTTTTTAGATGACTCTAGAACATAAGCTGCTCTTATAAAATGGATAATTAGCTTATAAAACATTGGACAAAAACTAAGAATCAATTAGAAGAGATTAGAAATGATTGTGAAGAAAGTCTGGAAAAATAGTTTACAAGGGAACAATGGAAAGACATATGCATAGCTGCCAACTATGCAACAAAGTCTAGAGAGATTAGGAATTTTGCTTGGAATTGTTTGCATTGGTATTTCTATACCCCCAAGCAGACTTTAAAGTGTTTTTTCTCAGGTAGCTAGCAAATGTTGGGGGTATGATGGGGAAGAAAAACGTAACTGGGAACATGTTTTATGAAAGTGCAATGAGTTAGCAGATTTTAAAAATTTCCTACAAAGTTCTCCATCTGAAATGGCTGCAACTAAGGTAACAATTATTTTCAGCTGGGACACATAATCCAAATTGCCTACACATAGAAAGACCTTATTACATGTAATTCTGTTGGCTGCTGAAAAAAAAAAAAAAAAAACAATTATCAGAAAATGGAAACCAAAGTCTAAACCAACTAAAACACTGAATATTGTAAAACAGATAAAAGAACTAGAAGAGGGATTTTAGGAAAGGAGCACATTGCATAGAAATAACTGGAATTTGTGGGAACAATACATGCAGACTATTTATTTATTTATTTACTGACATTTGATTACAGAGAAAGTCCGACTGGATAGGAGCCCATTTTCAATGGAGACCCAGGGAGAAAAGCTCCAAAGTATTACAAACTATTTTAAGAGCAATAATTTTACAGTCTTTAAAAATAATACAAAAATACAGTTTAAATACTTATACCAAATTAGACACAATATATAAGCATTGGTTAAGAATACATAACAGGTTATATGATAATGATTTAATATGTAGAGAAATTTTAGCCAGTTTTAGAAATTAAAGGTAAGTTAGTATAATGCAAACAGAAACTGCAAAAAGAAGTGACAGAAAAGCAGAATAATGTTTAGGAAGAGGAGTGAGGTTTAAGGGAAGGCAGGAAATGAACAATTTATGTAACGTTGGACTTAGTTGTAAATAAAGAAAACATTTCTGATGTTCAACGTATGTAAATAGAAAAATACTGATATGGTTTGTTTTCTTTTCTGTTAATTGATTCCCTCAGTCTCCATTGCTTAAATGTTTGACTCTGAGCAAGTCAATTAACCAATCACCACTCCTAGGCTGAGTCTGAAAAAGGTTCACGGAGATCACTGCTCTACTCAGGGAAACAAATTTAAATGAAATAAATAAATCCAATGTATGTGTGCCTATATCTTAAATGATAATTTAATAAATGTGTAAAAAAGCACCTGTTCCACAAAAGCACATTTTCACAAAACACAGGTCCTGTAAGATATAAAGTACAAACTAGTACCACTTGTCCATAGGAATATTTGTGTTCGTCTGTTGTTGTCGACGATGACCAAAGACATCAAGTCAAGGAGGTTGACTGAGTACGGTGTGTCCATCTGTGGCTGATCAGTCCAATGCGGGCTTGGAAAGCTCTGCCACACATTGGACACAAGTGGTCATTTGAGTTGGTTGGCAATGAGTTGACTGTGGATTTATGCAGCTCATGCTTCCTCTGTGCCTCTGCGGTCCTGTTCTGCTCATAGGAGGTAGCATCTTTGCTGATGCAGCTTCACCAGGCAGGGCGGTTGCGCTAGGATTTCCCAGGAGTCCAGGTCAATGCCAAAGCTCTTCAGAGAAACTTTCAGTGTATCCTTGAAGCGCTTTTTCTGCCCACCTTGTGTGCATTTGCCTACTGCAAGTTCACTATAAAACAGTCTCTTGGGGAAGCGTGTGTCTGGCATACGTACAAGGTGGCCTGCCCACCTGACTAGGGCTCTCCTCAGTAGGGTGTAAATACTTGGCAGTCCAGCTTGAGAGAGGACAGCTGTGTCTGGAACTTTGTCCTGCCAGGTAATTTTCAGCAGCCTTCTTAAGCAGTTCATATGAAAGATATTCAGCTTTTTGGCATGATGCTCATACACAGTCCATGTCTCACAGGCATACATACATATGTCCATAGGAATATACCAGGCTAATGACCACCATGGCCATAATAGGCCTAGCTGTGCACCCCAACCCAATTGTGTCTCTGTGTATAATGGGCTTTTATTAGGGAGGATATGTCAGGAAGTTTCTAGAGGTTATGTGGGGAGGGCATATTAGTAGGGCATTACTGTCTACCTCTGTCTATCAGAGATACAGGGGCCAGATTCAGGGTGAAGTTCTGATTTTCCCATCCATTTGTCAATGTTATGTTCAAATAGGGTTAGAGATGGACTATGCTTTATATGGATCAGGAGCTTGCTCCAGAGCATGGAGATCCTCTGATGCACATATCTGTCTCACCAACACATCTTATTTATGTCATGATCAAAATGTAAATCCTTGGAATTAGTGGTTCTGATGCTGCTCATTTTGTGGATGTGTAAAAGGTCCATCACATTTAGATCTGAGGATGCCTTGTATGCCAGGTATAGATCGCCTGTCAGTAACCTATAGGAAACTGAGCATAGCGAGAGTGCTTTAAGGTGAGCTGTATAGGGCAATGTGTTTATATCTTGGATTATCTTGGTAAGGAACCTTTGTGGGCATTCCATCTGTTGCATATGTCTGGTCAAGTACATGCTGAAGTGGGTATTATATCAATGATGTGCTGAATAAAGTGTCTCTATGACTTCCTTGGACCTGGATGCCATGCTTTTATTTATAAGTTGGTCAACATAGCATGATTTTATTAATACCTTGGCTACATGTTGGTCAAAGGCCAGATTGCTGTCTACATATGCTCGCAAATCCCTGACTACCAGATCAACACTTAGGGTTGTCTTGTTGATGGAGTAATTTTCCTGAATGGAAGTTTTCCCAAAAGGCACTGAATTTTAATCTGTGACTTTGGTACCAGTCATTTGTCTATGTTAGACCTTCTTGCAAGATTTTTGTGTCTTGGGGTGGAATTTATGATAGATTCCAATTTGCAGTTATTGGTCAGAGGTTAGTCTTTAAACTGATCTGCTGACTTTGCATTGCATGGCAAAACTCCCCCAAAGCACATTTAGCACAGCTATTGTCACTAAACTAATCTGGTAAATGTAAGACATACAAACACACCTATGTAACATGTCTACTATTTTGTCATGTCCTAATGTTCATAACCGCAGCTAGGTTGCAACAAAATAAATATATCTTCTCAAAGTTGAAGACCAAAAAGACCCTTAAATTGTGTTTTTCTTTTCCCCAAGGTTTGTTTGACCATATAGCGTTAGTATATGTAAGTAAGGGGGTTGTCAGGACACACTCCCCATGAAAAACAATGTTTTAGTGATTTTTCCAGAATATGTACTGAATATATGTTTGGGGAAAAATTCACAGATGGTATTCTTTTGAAAAGTCTGACTTGAAATGCTCTTACAGGATCTTCTACAGAGTAACACAGACATAATTATGGTGACCTCAGGTGCTGCATGCCTGAGTTGTTGCAGGAGTGGGAAGCACAGGTACAAAGAGAGCAGCTAAAAATGAATTTTAGTTTTTTGATTCTTTTTTGTAATGCCTTCTTCCCCCTAATTACATTCCACTCAACCACTGAGTTTTACTGTGTGCACATTTCTCCTTCAGCTCATGAAAAGATACTTCACACTTCTCAAAACCGAAGTGGAATCCTTCAAGGCCCCAGGGCCAGTGGAAACTACGGCCCAAACTGCAGAATCCTATATAAACGCATTCTACGGACATCTCCAGGCATGCATGGATCATGCTATCCCAAACAAAATCAAGACCCAATCATCCAAAGGCAGGCATCCAGTCTGGTAGACCCCAGCCATAAATAAACTGTACAACAAAAGGAGGAAGCTACTACATGATAGAGCAAAATCCCTAAAAGGGAAGGCATCCCTGATCAGTACTACCAAAAAATTAAGATCCCTCATAAAATACTCCAAGGCCAGCTTCGAGAGAAAAATTGCACAGGACACTAAAGACAATCATAAGGATTTTTTCAGTTATGTTAGGAACCTGGGATGCAAGTCCCAGACTTGTTCTGAATTGATTCTAAATGACAAAAAATACACTGAACCCATAGACATCGCCAATATCCTGGCAGACAGGTTCAGTGCAAACTTCTCCACCCCCCCCAAAAGAGCTTCTATCCCAGCAGAGTGCAGCCTCCCAAACATCTCTGATGCTCAGGTGAAGGTCGCCCTCTCCAAAGCAAAAAAACACTGCTTCCATGGGACCAGATGGTGTCCCGGGTTGCGTCCTACATGAACTCCAAGAAAAACTAATCCCTCAAGTAAAACTGCTGTACAATCTCAGCCTCACTACAGGATATGTGCCCAAAGAATGGCGTACAGCAACAGTGGTCCCACTCCACAAACGTGGCGCCACTGCGGACCCTGGAAACTATCGCCCCATAAGCCTGACTAGCCTAGTCTGCAAGGCTATGGAGAGAATCATCATGAAACTCATAAACAAAGACATTGGGGACCTACAGACACTAGATCCTACCCAATTTGGCTTTGTCAAGGGCAGATCCTCCCTTTTGAACCTGGTCGACTTCTTCGAACCAGTCACCAAGTCCATAGATGAAGGGAAGGTAGTCCACACAGCCTATCTGGACCTCGCAAAGGCATTTGACACAATACCCCACTCGGGCATCATAGATAAGCTATCCAGCCTAAATATAAACCCCTATGTCACAAGATGGGTCGCAAACTGGCTCAAAGACAGAACCCACAGTGTCAGAGTTGCTGGAGCCATGTTAGACTCGAAACTGGTCACAAGTGGCATCCCACAAGGTTCTGTCCTGGGACCTCTCTTGTTCGGTATTTACTTTTCTGAGGTACAGGCCAACATGGGAGGACTATGGCTCACCAAGTTCGCAGATGACTGCAAACTGGGCGCCATAACCGACTCTCCAGCTGACACAAACATCCTTCAAAAAGGTCTCGCAGAGACGGATAACTGGTGCCAGAGCCATGGTCTAAAGCTAAATGCCAAAATGTGTATAGTCATACCCTTTGGCAAAAACAATGTGCCCACAAATTACCACATAGGTGGTAACCCATTAAGTACAGAGAAAGTAATTAGGGATCTGGGGACCCAAGTTGATAGCAATCTCTCCTTTGACAACTACATTGCCAAAGTGGTCAGAAAGACCTTCTACATAACCCACCTCATTATGAAAGATTCACATCTAGATCAAGAGAGGTAATTGTGCCCCTTTATTCATCCCTCATCAGGCCCATCATAGAATACAATGCCCCCTTTGGGATGTACCTTACCCGACACCTGCAGCAATTAGAAAGACCCCAAAAGTACCTCACCAGGAGGATCAAGGGACTCAAACAGATGCCATATGCTGCTTGGTTAAAAAAACTCCAGCTCTACTCAGTTGCATACTGCCTACTTCGAGGCGATCTATGCCTGACATATAAAGCTATGTCCAACCCAGAATTAATGGACATGCTCCACCTCAGTAAATCTAAATCCCTTAGAGCCATGCGCTCGAGGGACTTGAACCTCAGCACAGAAATAAATAGAACATGCTGGAGGGACAGATTCATAACCCAGAAGCTCCCTTCACTCTGGAATAGAATTCCAATTCATGTTAGGCAGAGCACCTCACTGACCCTCTTCAAGAAGAATCTTGATGAGTGGATGGGGGATCGTAGGTTTGTCCCGGGGATTACTTCAGTGTCACTATTAGACAGAGGCACAGTAAACTAAGGGCACAGTATACTCAAATCAAGGGGTGGCGTAAGCCAAACACAATCGGGCTAGGCTTATATATGCCCCAGGGCAGATAGCCTAGTATGAACCTATGAACCTATGAACCTAAGAAGATTTTTCCCTGGGGGACGAGTGGGTTTATAGATTTCTAATAGATTTTGATTGTTGGACCTCAATATTCTATCAGGAAGGTGCATTTTAAAAGCTGATGAAAGGGAGGGACAGAGAGAGGAGTTGAAAATGAGTTTGTGAGCAAGAGTCAGTTGAGTGTATGTGAGATAGTTGGGAAGCTCTAGCCATTTTAGTATATGGAGAGAGGAACAGTGGTGTGAGGAGGACTTGTGGTTGGTAGCGAACTTGGCGATTTTGTTATAGCAAGAGGAAAGTTGGGTTTTTAGGGAGGACTGTAGATTAGTTAGGAATGGGGCTCCGTAGAGAAGGGAGGGGATAAGAAATGAAGTAGAGAGAGTGATTTTGGCAGCAGGTGTGAGGTATTTATTTTTGCTGGTACAGCATACCAAGTTTTTGGTGGGATTTTTGATATTTAGCTGTAGGTGAGAGTTAAATTTGAGTTGGTTATCAATTTGGATCCCAAGTAGCTTGGTCTCTGACACTAGTTCCAGAGGTGAATTATTCTGACTAGTGATAGAGAATGTGTTTGTGTCGAAAGAGACAGCTTTAGAGGGGGAAATAGCATTAATTTGGTTTTGGAGGCATTGAGAGCAAGGTGATTTCTTATCATCCACTGCTCAGTGGTTGTGAAAGCTTCTTGGGTCAATTTTAGGAGTGAGGGGATAGAAGAGGCAGAGCATATAATAGTGGAATCATCTGCATATTGGATGATTTCTGAGAATGGGATAGAGTTGCGTAAATCATTTATAAATATATTAAAGAGAAGGGGACCCAGTATGGACCCCTGGGGTATCCCAGTAGGGGTGTTTAGAAATGAGGAAGTGGCCTTTTCCATATTACTGCTTGATATCTGTTAGATAAGTAGTTGGAGAACCAGTTCAAGGAGGAGGGAGACAGGTTAAGTCTTGAGAGTTTGGTTAGTAGCAGGTTATGAGAGATAGTGTCAAAGGCCTTAGAGAGGCCGAGTAGTAGGGTAGAAACAATTTGGCCAGAGTCACGTGCTTTGTTAGCAGTTTCAAGGAAGGAGAGGAGGGCAGTCATAGTGCTGTGATTAGGTCTGAATCCATGTTGTGTGGAAGTTAGTAGGTGATTTTCTAAAAGATAAGGAAGGAGTTGAAGATGAATACATTTTTCTAAGATTTTAGAGAGTACTTGCCTTGTATTACACTGTAATGTCACTACACTTTCTTGGAATTGCAGTAATTACCTTGTAGCTAAAACTGAGTCATTTTTGACTGCAGTTAGTCTGCCTTTCAACTATACATCCAACTGCACTGTAATTAACTTTCATCTGCTACCTAACTACATATAATTTAGCAATTGCTATCACACTTGAAAAATAACTGCAGTGTAATTAGTGCATTGCCAGCTCTGCATAGTATAATGTTTACACAAGCATTTTCAAGACAATGCCAAATGAAAATATAATGTAACTATAAAGTAAAAAGAGTAAAGCTGTGCAGTGAATGTTCATTGTAATTATAGTGCTGGTACATAGATAGTTAGACTGCAAAGAAGCTTAATAAAATTTCAAAACAATTACAATAATCTTATACAACTTTTAAATTACAACACAGTTGCCAGGTAATTCTTGTAATGCCATAACAGAGGCAGCTACATCTTCAGTGCAGATTTTCCTACAAGGGAAAGGACACATCAGTCAGGTTTTGTACTGGTCTTTTCTAAACTCTATCTTTTGATCACAAACCCACCTTGCTTTTAAGGTAGATAAAGTAGAAAGAAGAAAAACAATAGTACGTCTTTATTCAATCTTTACAAAAGTCAGTATCAGGATAGGTATTTCAAAAGTGAATTTTGAACTGGAAGGTTTTGTTGGTGGTGTTGAAAATGTGAATGAACTAGACATCATCAGAAGTCATGTGACAGTCTTATTGTTGTCAGCCATTACTCTTGTCCGGAAGCTGTCTTGTCAGAAGTCATATTTCCTATCTCTGTTGTTGGGCTTTCATTTTCAGGAGAAAGTTCTTCATTCTGTCCACTCACTTTATTCTTGTAGTGTCGTTCGAAAAACCCACACTGTGATAAAAGCAAAATGGGAAATTATTTTGTTCTAAAATGTTAATTAAAAATGACATTAAATAATCTGGAATTTTTAAAAGTTGTAATGCTGATGAAGTATATATGGGGGTTCCCAATGCTGACATTTCTACAGATTCTACCATGATTAGAATTACATAGGTAGTCAGGTTTCATACAGAAGAAAATAAATGGTTGTCACTGCTAGAAACTAAACCTAAGTCACTGGAAAGGTATTAGTTATTGTATATGGCCAAATAAGAATTACTGAAATGTTTGCAAAACTATTTACACTAAGAAATACATCAAACAGTACTCATACATTTATGAAATTGGAGCATTTATAGTAGTATCACAAAAACGGCAAGCTCAGCTTAAAAATCTGTACTTGTTTTCTAAAACAATGTTGTTGTGTCTTTCGGCTTTTCCCAGTTAGGGGTCGCCACAGCGGAACCCCGGTCTGCTAATGATTGGCAGTAGATTTTTATGTGCCGGGTTGCTGGCCCTGACGCACAACCTTCAACGAAGGTACGCTCATTCACGCATATCTCCACACAGAAGATGCTCTAGCTGAGATTCGAACAGAACAACGTCTTACTGTGAGGCGACAATGCTACCGCAGCACCACCACCGCAGTGTTTTCTAAAACAATGTGATCTTTTTTATATTTGGTATAGCACAACTGTGCTTTGCCTGTATGTTGTATTTCACCAACAGTCTATTTGGCACTCAGGCTTTACCTCAGTGGTTAAACAATTAACAAATGATTGAGGCAGTACCTTGTAGAGAGTTAATTCTCCATGTTGCCAGGTGTTATTCAGGGGGATAGATGAGCTACACTCAGATTAACAGGAAGAACATGAATAAAAACAGCTGGAAAATCACAACTTTACCAGTGATTCTACAATATTAAGGGAGAATTTCTGCAAACCGTAATTTAAATGTTTCACAAGTTTTTGTTTTCTTGTTTTAAGACTTGCTGATTATGAAGTTATTCTTTAATATTTGGTTTGTCTGGCTATTGCAGAGCTCTGATTTTTCATAATTGTATTAAACAATTAGAAACAAGAAAGGAGGTAACACAGGCCACTTGTATTCTGTTCCACTTATGAAGCCTTTCTTGGGCTATTTCTTGTTAGTCTTTGGCAGCCTGTTTAGTGGTCACTTGTTTCAATTGGAAGATAAAAGCTAACTTTGTTTTTGGTGTGGAGGTTGCATTCCCAAGCCATTCATTCAGCACTGCCAACATTGAGTTTTTATTTTACTCACCACATCTCAGGTTGTGTATGCAATGACACCACCACAGACTAACACACTATCTGTACCCTCAAATATTCTCATGGGTGCTGCCCATCTGTCATCTTCCCATAGCATTATACCTCATCCCCTCTCCCAGATGGGAGAGACCTGCTCATAGTCCTTCAGTCCCACCCATCAAGTCAGCTTTGGCAGTAGACATGAGTTTATTAGTGAACCAAAGATATCAGCATTGCAGATGCTCACACTGCCTCTACACAGTAAGCTGTCTTAACATGCCTCATTTGTTAAAACAAAACCTCAGTTCAGTAAACAGCTGACTACCATTCAGTAGTAATGCATAACAGGATGTGTGTAATTTGGGATTTTCCTTCTCTGGTGCTGTCATGAGATGTAGCCTGATTAACATATCCACATGAACACTGAACAGATCACCTATCAATGACACTCTGAGATGCTTTTTGCTTTTATGCACTGGTTAAATATACGACATTTATTTCTAATGTTTTATTGCTTATTCTGTACAAGCCGTTACACACCTGTGACATTGCTGAAGGATTTTTCATGATCATGTGACAGTTCTGGCCAATGGAGTTGCAGCAGTTTTGAACAATGTATAGAAGGAGAAGTCCAGCCTATCACTGCAGTCACTGTGCAGTGGTTGGACATGAGAACTTCTCCTTGAACTACAGTCACCAGTACAACAGCTAGAGCTTGGACATAAGAACTTTTAATTACAATCACCAGACTCCAGTACAATGGCTAGAGCTTCTGACTCCAATGCAGCAAGTCATCTTGGAAGATAGGAGTTTAATGAAAAAAATCCTACCTGAATGACATGTTGATCCTACTTTCAAACATACCTACTGAAACAGGCATTTTATGACACATGAAGAATTTAAATTTGTTATGTTTCTGAATATTTCTTATTGCATTAGGTATCTTGTATGCTAAAATGCTGCCTTATAAGTAACAATGAGTTCACTATGAGTGAGACTACGACCTGCTCCCCTGTTTCAGTCAGTGGCGAATTCCGAATATGAGGACACTTTGGGTGGGCGTTCTTTTTTCTTTGCCCTGTTCATGGCTGGCGTAAAGAAAAAGAAGCAGCAGATCTTTAACTAAGAATAGTACAAGGGCACAGGAGGATGATACCCTTTTGCAAAGCTGAATCTCTGTCTGATTTATGCTAGACAGAAAAATATTTTTTTACATTTAATGTTAAGAAACTGGCTGACACAGTTCAACAAATACTATGACAAGAACACCATGCACATATCTGCAGTGAACACTGACATTTTTCAATACTTACTTTGCGCAACAATAGAATAGCTGCAATTAACAAAACTAATCCTCCAATGATACCTGCAGCATATAGTTTGTTGTTGACTTCTTCATAAATTTCAACCTCTGTCAGGATCTAAACAGAAGCTATAGTTTAGTATTAGTTTTACAATTCCATGATACAAGTGCAATCACAGGAAGCAGGATCTAAATGACAAGAAATTTTTATGCCACTTTTACTAGAAGTTTTAGCCTACTTTGGTTTGCTACATTAAAGAAAAGTTGCAGACAATGACAGAACTGACACCTATGGTGCAAATTCTCTACTGGCCTGGTGCATATTTTTACACCATTTTATGTCTTAGTGATTTTTCTTTTTTCAAATTTTATTTCTCAGCTTTCATGCATATATAAAGCTCATGAATTGTACTGTATTTGCAAAGACACTGGTAACCTGAGACCTTAATAAACTGGGTCATAAACAACTTACTTAAGTCAGACCAGACTCTATTTATAAAGGTGAAGCAGTCTATTTTTGGAATATGCTTTTATAAGCAACTGAAATCAGTTACATTTATCATCAGAGTACAATACACAACTCTTCTTTGTTCACAGCTATAAAAAAAAACAAAAACAAAAGCAAGTAGCTTAATTACAGACTGAACCTTGGCATCTAGTGAGGTATCTCACTGTTATCCTGTTAAGAGTTGTGTGATCTTACATGAGAATCAAAAGCCTTGCTCAAATTCAATTACTGCACATTTTCATAGGCTTAGGATTGCATTACTTACACTGGTGTAGACTTTGCTTGTCATGCAAACATTTAATTCCCTTTCATCATTCAGTGGTTCTTAAACAGGAGATTATATTGCTGAGTACCATGGGAATATGTTTTGAGTTAAAGAGCGATACTGAATCTCCTCCCCATTTTTCAAAACTGAATAAGGCAGAGGCAAAATCCCACATTCAAGTAAAATCAGAGAAAACTGTCTCTGGAACCTTCATCTCATCTGCTTACACTGATGAGTAATAGTAGATCAAACTGCAAGCTTCCTCCCCTTAGACTGCTAAACTCGAGTTATCCATCTTCTTATCTTCCCACCAGCTTAGTGTACAGTGCACTACCTGGAAGGTTTAACCCCCCTTTTTTCCCTGTATTTCTTTTAAATCTGGTCATCCTAGTGTTCTAGTACGTAGATCCTTTCTACAAATTATCTTCATTAGCGCTCTTTTAGTACCCTTCCTCAAGTATGAGTGCATTTACTGGGAGCAGAGCCAGAAGTTTTAAACTCTAATGAGATTAGAAGAAAAACGGAACCATTTCTAGTCCACTGATTGCTTATGAAACCCAAAACTGTGATGTTTGCCACTGGTCAGTATGCAGACTCAGACAGGACTTTAAACCTGCTCTAATATCTATTGATATCACTGCCACTGCAGCCCACAGCAGTAGCATCTGAACCATGGGCATGCACTTTCCAACTCTTTTTGTAGCCAGCTTGGTTGAAATGGGCATCCTGAAACAATGTAGCAACTGTCTCCTGTATACTGACAACAACCTACAACTGAAACAAACTGACCCAGTGTGTGAGAGCTGAAGTTATATAATGACTCTGGAGACAAACCTCTTACTTAAGATTGCCACATTTAGCAAACAGGTTGTCAGTAACGCACAACACCACACTATGTCTATTTCACTCAATACAGATCAAATGCACAGATTACTATACGGATTCTCTTAAATATAACCCACTTAAACCACAAAGGCCTCCTAAATGTAGCCCAAGAAAACAAGAATCCTTAGCAACCTCAAACATTCAACTCAGGCAGCACCTATATTGAAACACTCATCAAAGTGTCCCAAATCAAAAGCCCATAAAACAAAACTCAACACTAACCAACATTTTAGTCATAGGTGACTCCATATTGAGACTCACCGATGCACCACTAACAAGGCTGAATAAGGACGGGGTCAAGGCCAGAGGCTTGGCTGGAGCCAGGATTTGCCACATCACACATGTACTCAAGACTTTGAACATAGTATATATGGCAGTAAATGACTTGAGAGGTACCTCCCTGGACTATATGAAAAGGAGCTCTCAGAATATGCATCAGAGATAGGTATGAACCCAGCTTTGAGTAGCATTTTACCATCACTGAGAATGATGCCACGATGCAAACAAAAGATTATGGACTGTAACAACTAGCTTGGCTTCTAATGTCATTCAAAGTAGGTGCAACACACTTTAACATAGGAGGAGATGATTGACAGTCCAAACTGCTTCACCAGAGATGGTTTGGACCTCTCTCCTCAAGGCTTTTTTATACTGGTCAAAACCTTGTCCACCCCCATAGTGCCTTTTTTAGGCAATGTCAGTCTCCAAAAACATCCAACATAACAAAACAGAACCTGGATAACATAAAGGTTTTGCTGATCAAAGGCTAGGAGCCTTAACAGAAAACTTCACTCCATATAGGCACTCCTTACGTTAGAATGTATCAATGCATGCACTGACATGGAAACCTGGTTCAAGTCCATAGAAAGAACTCATTTAGTGCAAGGGTTAAATGCTTGTAACTCATTCAGGTCTACCACACTAGACAAGGGCACTAAAGGCAGGGGTGTCCTTATATTCATTAAACAAAGTGCCACCTCCACATTCTTTAGACAGAATAATGACCCGGAACTCCTCTATGTCCAGTTTACCATTAATAAAACCCTATATCACATCATAGCCAACTATAGGACCCCCACTATGTCCCCTCTGGCTCATACCACCTACCTAATGAATAGTAAGTCCCTATGCATCAAGCCAAGCACCATTCTTCTTATGGTACATCAACAACCCCTCCATAAATCGGGAGACTTAAACTTCCCCTAACATGTATGCAGAGAGATTTCTAGAATTCATTACACAAACTCTCTGAGCAAATTAGTCATCACCCCATCTAGGGGCAACAAAATCCTGGACTTGGTCCTTATCAGTATGGGAAAGCTCTGTTCTGTACCAGTTGCACCTCCCTGCCTTGTCAAATCTGTCTGTAAATCAGTTACACATACTACACAGAATGAAGCCAGGAGCACCTTCCGATAATTCAGTATTCAGAGTTATGTTAAGGCTAATCCACTTAAACTGAGTGATGACCTGGGTAAATTCTATATCCCCTCCCAATCTGATGACATCATTGCATATGCTGAATCCTTTACTGTCAAATTCTGTGCTCATATAAATGGCTGCATAGAGGCATCTGTCCTTCTCCAAAGTAAATACAATGGCTAATTTAAAAATAAACCCCTGTGGTGGAACCAAAATATAAACAGACTCTACAACAGAAGAAAAAACACATTACATATAAAAATAAATGTAACTCCCAGGATGCCAAAAATTCTCAAATCAAACAATGCCAGATATGAGGTAAAACAGCCACCCAGGTAAAGTGAACCAAAAAGACTTCTTCATGTTAGATATCTCAAAAACGATACCCAGCACTGCACAGAGCTAATAGTAAATGATACCACCTACTCAGACCCCAAAGACGTAGACAGTCTACTAGCACATAGTTTTAGCTCCAACTTTACACACCATCATTACCAGGTCATATACCTGCAGCTATACCTCCTACCAAAGATCACAAGAACTAGTCCTCAAGGCCAAGAACACTACTTGTATGGCGCCTGATAACATACCAGGATGCTTAGTGGCTTAGCTTGAAACAGGACCTGTCAACCCCCCAACAGAGATTATTTAGCATCAGCCACCAAACAGGCTATGTGCCAGATGAATGGAGGACAACAGTCATCTCCCTGCACATAGACTGGGCATCAATAGACCTGGGCAGTTATGGACCCATAAGTCTGAAGAGCATTATCTGTAAGGCTATAGAAAGGATTATTATGGAATTAATAAATAAGGACATAGACAACCTACATACCCTTGACGGAAGCCAATTCAGTTTTGTCATGGGAAGATTGTCAGCCTGGCTGACTTCTTTGAGATGGTTACTGAAGCAATGGATGAGGATAAATCAGTACAGACTGCAAGTCTAGATCTTGCAAAAGCATTTGTCACTATTCCACACTCAAGTATTGCTAATAAACGCTGCTAGCTAAATGTCAGTCTTTACCTAACTGAAAGAATAGTAAAAACAAAATGAAAACTCCAGCTAAGCTAGAACCTCCACTGAGTGACCTCCCAAACCTCTTGTATCAGAGACACATGGGATATATGCAAATGATCCTACTGAACATCAGGCTTAGCTGGAGTTTTCATTTTGTTTTTACTGATTGGTTTTTCAGTGACCTTCTCACTCATTGTTTTAGTTTGTTGTTTGGGATATTTTTGCATTGACCCTAATGATAATGGACATCAGCTGGATATAACAGCCCTGTGTTTCTAATGCTTAGTCAAACACTCTGCTTGTGCTGTGCTGATGAGGTCATAACAAGGCCGAAATATGCATATCTACAGCTAGTGGGGTTTGGCTTTATTGGCCTGAAATTGTCCATTAAAATGACGAAACAAGTCATGGGCATTCAGAATTGCCAGTTTGCTGAAACACCCAATGTTCAGTAGGATCATTTGCATATATCCCATGTGCCTTTGATACAAGACGTTTGGGAGGTCACTCAGTAGAAGTTCTGGCTTAGCTGGAGTTTTCATTTTGTTTTTACTGATTGGTTTTTCAGTGACCTTCTCACTCATTGTTTTAGTGTGTTGTTTGGGATATTTTTGCAGTGACCCTAATGATAATGGACATCAGCTGGGTATAACAGCCCTGTGTTTCTAATGCTTAGTCAAACACTCTGCTTGTTCTATGCTGACGAGGTCATAACAAGGCCGAAATATGCATATCCACAGCTAGTGGGGTTTGGCTTTATTGGCCTGAAATTGTTCATTAAAATGACAAAACAAGTCATGGGCATTCAGAATTGCCAATCAGATGAACACCTGATGTTCAGTAGGATCATTTGCATATATCCCATTTGCCTCTGATACAAGACGTTTGGGAGGTCACTCAGTAGAAGTTCTGGCTTAGCTGGAGTTTTTATTTTGTTTTTACTGATTGTTTTTTCAGTGACCTCCTCACTCATTGTTTTAACTGGAAGAATAGCAACTGACTCACAAACAGAACCCAGGAAATTATGGTGGGGGCTCCATCTCCTCCAAAAGACCTGTCACCAGTGGCGCACTGATGTTGTCTGTCCTTGAGTCACTTCTGTTTGGCCAATGTTAAGGGCTTAAGGCTCACCAATTTCACTGGTGACTATAAACTAGATGCCATTATTAACTGTTCAGAGAACACCAAGATCCTCTAAGTGGGCCCATCACATACAAATAGCTGCTTTCAAAACCATGTACTAAAAAAACAAGTTATGTACTTATCATAAAGTTCCATCTAAGTTGTTGCTTTTCATTTGTCTTCAACCTGTGGGACTCAGATCTGGCATGGATCCAACTCAGCCGTATACTCCAGTATCGGATCCAAAATCCAAGCTCCTCCCCTACCTATAATGCTCCGCTCTCCCTCCTCCCCTCAGATCGAGTTTGTTGCAGAATAGCACCAACTCCATTACAGCACAAGCACATTATATCCCTGACCAAAAAGAGCAGCGACACACAGACTCAGCTGAAGCCAAAGAAAGCCAAAGACTGCTTCTGTCCAGTCCACTACACAGCCAAAAAGGCAGGGGGGAAGGAGGGAGGGATGTTTGAAGACGAATAAAAAGCAACAACTCAGATGGAATGTTATGGTAAATACATAAGTTTATCTAAAGTTGTTGTTTTCATTTGATCTTCCACCTATGGGACAGAGTCCCTAGCTACTATAACCCTTGAAGTTCCTCATGGAAGGATATTCTGGAGCACAGCTGATCCAAAAGATGCTCTGCTCCAATTTGTAAAGGGAAATAAAAGTATACGATGAAGACCAGGTAGCAGGAGAAGAAATATTATCAATAGGAACCCTGGACCAAAATGCCGAAGAAGTAGAGACTGATCTGGCGGAATGCAGCCGGACAAAACTCAGTGGGGACAAACCTTTGGACTGATAGGCCAAGGAAATACACTCAGAAATCCAGTGAGCAAGAGCAACTTTAGAAACAGGCTTTCCCAAATGAGGCTTAGAGAATGAAACAAAAACTGATACAATTTTCGCAAACTTTTGGTTCTATGCAGATAGAAATGCAGCTGCCTGTGTACTTCCAGTAAGTGTAATTTGTACTCCCTCTTGTTTTGGAAATTTGGGAAGAACACTGGCAAATTAATAACTTTGTTAATATTTGATTCAGTAGCCACCTTCAGCAGGAAGGATGGGTTGGTCTGAAGGGACACTGTCTTTATGAAAGACCAAATAAGGGGGGTTGACGCCTGAAGTTCAGAAACCCTCTTGGCCGAGGTAATAGCCATCTTCCACAATAAAAATTGCAAATCAACTGAGGCAGCTGGTTCAAATGGGTAAGAAACCAAGGCCTGTAACACAAAAGTGAGATCCCAAGGAGGCGTGAGCTCCTTAACTGGAGGCCTGAGAAGAAAGGTACCTTTCAAAAAGGCCTTACAGAGCTTGGACAAAGCTAAGGAAGCTGAATTTTCACCCACAGGGAAATTAGAAATTGCTGCCAACTGAACTTTAACAGTAGAAAAACTAATGCCATTATTAAAAATATGGGCTAAAAAATCAAAAATGGTAGGGGCTGTCACCGTACAAGGATCCAGGTCATGCTGGGAAGCTCAGATCGAAAAACATTTCCATTTACTAGAGTAGATTTTCCTGGTAGAAGTCTTGTGGGCTGCAATCAGGATCTTTTTGACAAGAGAAGAGCGCCCGAGAGTCCTGGCTATCATACAAACGAAGCTGTGAGCTTCAGGCTAACTAAATCCAGGTGAGGAACCCCTGACGGGTGGGTGAGCAGATCCGGAATTGGATCCAGAGTCCAGGGAGGACACATTACATGAGACCACAGAGTGGGGAACCAAACTTGATGAGGCCAGAATGGGGCAATGAGAATGACTGAGCTCCCCAGCCATCGTGCTTTCTGAATAAACTTGGAAATCAGATGAAGAGGAAGATAAGCATATAGTAGACCGGAGGGGGAACCATGGACTAGAGCAACTCTGGGTGACTCCCCCAGAGGGGGGGATCAGAGCGAAATACTCACTGCACTTTGCACTGGAAGGAGAGGCAAAAAGAATACAGCAAGGACGACCCCACCATAGGAAGATCCTGCCCACTACTGACGGATTTAGAGACCACTCGTAGGGCATCAGAATAGATCTGCTGAGCCTGTCCGCTAGAATGTTGGACTTCCCCAGAATGTGCATTGCCACCAGAAAATGGTCAGAGGAGATCACCCATTCTCACAATCTCATGGCCTTGCAACATATTGTCTGTCTAGATAGCAATCTTCCCAGTAGGGAGAAAAGCATGGAGAACCTGCAACACCAAAAGCACTACACTCATCTCCAGGACACTGATATGCAGACTGGTCTCCAGGGAAGAACACATGCCTTGAACCGTTCTTCACATGCAATGCCCCCCAACCCGAGCAGGGAGGCATCCATGGTCATTGTGATCACTGGGGAAGGAAGAACTAAAGGGTGGCCCAGATAAAGGTCTGAGGACTGAAGCAAACATAGAAGAGAGTCCTTGCAAACTTGAGACAACCGAAATGGATGTGACAAGGGGAGATCGAGGAGAGACCATTGAATCGCTAAGGTCCACTCAAGAACCCTCATGTGGAGACATGCGGTTAGGAGAAGGGTGATCGTGGCTGCCAAGGACCCCAATGCCCAAAGAACCATTCCTGCCGGGGGATGCTGGGTCTGTGGAATGTAATGTACATGATGACTAAGTGATAATAACCTGTCTTGGGGGCAGAAACACCCTGCCCTGTGTAATATCTAACCGAGCACCGATGAAGTCCAATATCTGCACAGGTGCCAGTTGTGACTTGGCAAGATTTATCGTGATGCCCAGGGATGGGGCTAGAAGGAGAAGACAATCCCTGGCCTGAAACAGTCGATGCCTGAAGAGATCGGGAAGGAGCCAATCGTCAAGGTAGGTTAAGACATGAACCCCTGCAGTCGCAGGTGAGCCACCACTACCACCCTCACTGCGGTAAACACGGGGGGGGGTGAGTCCAAAGAAGAGCACTTTGAACTGAAAATGATTGGCTCCCAGACAGAAGCGGAGAAACCATCGGAAGCATCTGCTCATCTTGATATGATAGTACGCATCCTGAACGTCCTCCGAACACATCCAGTCGTTCATCTGCAGGAAGGGCAGAATGGACTGAAGGGTGACCATCCGAAGCTTTCTCTTGGCAACAGACAGGTTCAGGGTAGAAAGACCCAGAATGGGTCTTAAGTCCCCCATTTTCTTTGGCAGCAAAAAGAACCTGGAATAAATGGCTGATCCAGACTGGTCTGGCGGGATGGGCCGGATGACTTATTTTATGAGCAGCCTGGCAATTTCTATGGCTGCCTCCTCCTGTTGAATGTGTGAAACATCCGGGAGATGTTTCGGCAGAGAGGGAAGATGAACAAAGGGGATGGAATAATCTCTGGATATGATCTGCAGCACCTAATGATCATGCGTGATGCACTCCCAGGCTGCTGGATGCAGCAATAGACACCCCCTGATTGCCTCCAGAGACGATCAGTCAGGCAATCTCTCAAGATTGCTGAAAGGGTCTATCCGAAAATAAATCATGAGACCCCTGGTTCTTCAGACCCCCTCTGCCATGAGGGCTGCATCTGTCCTATCCCCCTCAGCCACTGGAGGAAGACTAACCCTGAGCATCCTGGGGAAAACCCAGAGACTTCCGAAACCACATCTTCTTGATCCCACGCTGATTCCCCAAGAAGGATCTTTGCAGAGTAGAGAAGCAGATTCCAATGGCAGACAAGGCCTTCCCACCCTTCTCACTCTGGGTCAACGTGTCATGAACAGTTTTGCCAAATAAGATGGAACCGTCATAAGCAGTGTTTGTGAATGACGCCTTGAAGGGTTCCGAAAAGGCACAAAGCCATAGCCAGGCATGCTGCCTAATGACCACACCCATCCCAGCAGCTCTAGAGGCACCCTGAGTCGCATGAGAAAGTAACCTCATGAACGTGTTAGAAATGGCAGTTAGGGTGGCCATGTGGGAGGAGAAAACCTTCTTCTCCTCTGCCAACATGGACCCTGGGGCAGACTCAGCGACCTCCTTGACCAGGTCCCTCAGCAGTCTGATAACATGGGCCAAATAATTCAGTGCATGTAAAGCAAAGGTGGCTGAAGCGTAGGTTTGCTTCCCAAAATGATTCATAGCCCTAGACTCCCTGTCTGGAGGATGGACCGAGGAGCTCTCCTGAGCCAGCTCCTTTTAGGTGGCTGCCGCAACCACCATGGCATCAACTGGGGAACCTTTAAACCAATGGGGCCTGTCTGATTGGGAGCTGAGTACCTTATCTGAGCACTTAGTGTGGGCTCAACCATGTCTGGTTCCTTCCACGCCCTACTAGAAATAAGATCCACCAAGGGATCCGCAGGGGGGATACACAGGAAGTAGAAGGTCCTGTGCCAAACACCTCCAGGAATACAGACTCATCCGAGATAGGCTTGACGGTAGACCACCCACCATGTTGGTGAAGTATTTCCATGATGTCCTCAAAGGAGACATCATCCGGGGGTGACCGGAGGAAACCCTCCCCTTCATCCAATTCTGTATCATCAATGAGAGACTTCGGAAGTGAGTCTAAGAGCCTACATTACATTTATGCTTCTGAGGAGCCTCTTCAGGGGGAAACTCCGGGGAGGACTCCGAAGCTTCTGGGAATTCCTGAATAGGAACCTCCTGAGGCAGTCTGGCAGCAGGCTGTCCCTGAAAGGGCAGGACAGAAGACTCCAGCCCAGAAAAAGAAAGAGTCAGGATGGTATCCGAGGAAGAGAATGTCAAGGCTCTCAAAGGAGCTGACAGAACCCTCTCCACCACCTCGAATGCCAAAGGTGAGCGGATCCCATGAAGCAGAGCAGCTGGAGCCGAAATGGGAGACTGTCTGGATGCTATCCCAGAGCCAAAGCGGGAGCCAGAGCTGAACTTCCCAATGCTGAAACCCCAGGGGAAAGGGATGACTCTGAGAGTCTCACAGTTAAAGCTAGCCCATCGGAGCTGAAACCAAAGCTACAGCTCCGAGATTCAGTCTGCTCCATCATGGTAGCTGAACTGGTCAAGGTAACGGTCGAAGCCAAGGTGCAAGGGAACCTCTGACCCAAAGACTTTGAAGCTGAAGGTCGGATTAGAGAAGGAGAGATCGGGAGGAAACTAGACTGTGTGCTCACGGCCCCAAAGGGCAAGGCTCCTAGCTGGATCTGGGCCCGAAGAAACTTCAACATCATCCTGTCCACCTCGGCCTCTGTGAGACTACTAGTGGAATGGACAGAAGAAGCCACCAATCCGGGACGAAAATGCTGTCGAGCGGAGGCTGAGACAACAGACCTAGCCTCGGAAGTCTCCAGCTCCAGGGAAAAACGAGGAGACTGGAGCTGAAGAAAACTTCATCCCGGCTCAGGCTGACACTTAGCAGGTGGCTCAGCACAGGAAGCCTGGTCTGGGGATCTCTTTCTAGGTCGATCCTGTACCTTGTGATGGCATTCTCTCTGTTTCTGGACTTCTTAGTGAGAGTTTGAGTCCCTAAGCCAGGGCAGAGGAAGAAGAGTCCTCGGTTGGAGGAGGACGAAGGCCTTTCAGTATCGGTTTATTTCTCCTGTTGATGAGAGCATGGGGGTTGAAGCCTATGCAAACTGAACAGGAAGAATCCAAGTACGGAACCCCCAAATACACCATACACAGAGTGTGGGCTTCCAAAGGAGGAAGCTTATGCCCACACTCTGCACACTTCCTGAACCCTGGCTTGGGAGTCTCAGCCATGGAAACAGGAAAAGGATACACACACACTCACTCTCACAAAGAGAGAAGAAGGAAGGAAAGTACATATATATATATATATATATATGTGTATATGTATATATATATATATATATATATATATATATATATATATATATATATATATATATTTACTGACACTGATGGGTTAAAAAAGGGTAGGAACACAGCAGAAATATAGAGAAGAAAAGGACTCTAAAAGGACTTACAAACTCTGAAAAACTCTCTGGAGCTTGGAGCAACTGGAACCCGTGCTGTTTGAAATAAGTGGCAAATGAGATCTGAGGGGAGCAGGGAGAGTGGGACATTATGGGGAGGGGAGGAGCTTGGATTTTGGATCCGATGCTGGAGTACACAGCCGAGTCAGAGCCATGCCATATCCATGTCTCACAGGTTGAAGATCAAATGAAAACAACTTCAGATCAAAAACTAATACTAGAACTAAATGACAAAACTGCATAATAATATCCTTTGGCAAGCACAATATCATCTACAACTATGACATTGTCAACGCTCCACTGAAAATCAGTTCAGTAGTTGAGGACCTGGGAACCTATGCAGGCAGGGAACTGCCCTTCGATTACCATGTAGCTGCTATTGCAAGAAAGTACTTTTTCGTTGCATAGCTTATTAGTAGGGGTATGGCATCCGAGTCCAGAGATGTGATCACTCCACTTTATTTGGCACCTATTAGACTGATCATTGGATTTATGTACTTGTCCAAACATTTGATACAACGTGGATGCCCACAGCATTTTCTCACAAAAAAATCATGGTTCTAAATTATAAGAACTACAGTGACTGTCCCAAAGCTCTGTCCCTATTTTCGGTATCATACAGGTTACTGAGGGGTGACCTCTGTCTTGCAAAAAAGCTTCAGCAGAGCCTATCCTTTCAAACCTACTGCACATATGCAAGTGCAAGGGTGGCATAAAGACCCACTCAAGATATCTTAATCTCTTCTGCAACATAAATAGAATATGTTAAAAGGACAGATATATATCACAGAGAATTCCACTTATTTGGAATAATCTTCCTGTTCACATAAAACAAATGACTTATATTACCATATTCAAATATATTCTGGATGATTGGATGGAAAACCGGAAATTCATTTCTGGAAGAGCACCCCTGTCCCTTATGGAAAGGGGTAACATAAATTTTCTGCCTGCTATGGGGTATTCATATTTCGATTACAAAGGCTAAAAAAACTTCATGGGAATGCAGGGTTAGGCTTCTAATCCTTCAGGGTCAGTAGCTGAGTAAGAAACTATGAAATTATAGCTATATATAGCTATAAGTATCCCCTGGAATCTATTTAATTCTGGTATATCACTGTTATTTTTTATATTATACTGTTGTCTATCACGCCTGTCTGGGTCTATTGACTTTCAGTGGCAGGCAAAGGTAATGACATCTCCCTTTCATGTATCACCTGAGATGCTTATCATCTCCTGATAAGCATATATGGGAGGGCATTTGAATATCGATACACTATATTTGAACTTCTGAAAGGTGGCTACTAAGCTACTTTACAATATAAGTGTCACATGAAGCATATGCTAAAGTGTCAGTGATGAATACTTTATATGCAGGAAAAAGAAGCATGTCTGTGGTGCACAGAGATACATATGTTAAAAGATAAAAATAATGAGTCTAAGGGTAATAATCACATCTCTGAAATAAAACAAAGCATGAAAGTAAAAAAAATTGAATTAGTGTGGACAGCTGTGTTCCTTCTGCTTTTTATGCTACGCCTGCAGGTAGCACACTGATGGCCAGCAGGGGAGCAGTCAACGGTTGCATGAGTCATGCACTTGCCAAAGCTGGGAAAACAGTTCTAAGAGGCAAGAAGTAATTTCTAACCTACTGCGTCTACCTTTTTGTAGAAGCACAGACTAGTGTCTAAGAGGGCTGATGAACTGAAACACAGTGGCTTTGAAAATGTCCAAAGCTCTGTGTAGAAGTTCTGGTGATGCAACAAAGTGAAGATAAGAAGAGGAGGCTCTTTTAAAAAAGCCATAATAAATGATTATCAGAAGTTTTTTCCTGTTTTTTGCTGAGAGTGAATCATGACCATAAGTATAATCACAAGGGGATGACTGTCACATTGGAACAATAACTTTCTTTCTTAGCCTGATGGAGGGGATCACTGGAGGGGGATTAAACTATAGTGCCAGTTGCAAAATGGCCCATAGGACCATTTGGAGATGGGACAGATTAACCAATAGGTCTGCAGAAAAAAAATGTTTGACAGAATCTAGGCATACTTGTCAACTTCTTAATGCAAGAAATCTGGACAAAGCCTGAAATAATGGTGGACAAGATCTCAAAAATAAGGACAAACTGTAAATATTGCTCTTTTAAACTTAGAAAGTTACTATAATAACAAGATTTATGTTAGCATGCATTTTCTGGAGGATATGAAGTCTGAAACTCAAATATATGTCATTACTGAATTACTTCAACCTTCAGTGATTTTCCAAAAACACAACAGACCAAAAGTATGAGACAAAAATCTGGACATTTGAGAGCTATGAATATGGGATTTATCATAAACAGAGGAAGACAGAAAACTATAAAAAGCAAACAAACAAACAAAAAACATGTTGCATATCCTTTTAGTTCCAGCATTAGTGAGGGTCTTATTGAGCATGCTCAGTGACTGTCAGTCTCCAGTCACTGGAAACAACTATTCACTGCAGCAGCACTATACTGAGTGGGACAATAAAAAACATATTTTGTGATGCCTGCAAACAGGTGCATGGCAAGGGGTACAATTAATGAAATGTGTGTATGGAAAAGTTCTTCTTATGTCCTTTTACTACATTTCTCAATAGCAACTAAGCTCTGCTGTAAGGGAACATGACAGTAAGTGCACAGATGGGAAGTAGAAGTTTCACTGATTACAGCTAGTAAATATCCAGGAGGAGGAAGAGAGAAGTCAATGAGCAAGAAGCCAGTCTGCTGCAGAACTGCAGCACCCACACAGAAATTCAAGGGGTGTTCTATGAAGAGATCAAATGCAGAAAACTGAAGAAGTGAATACCTGACTCTGAGACTGCCTTTCAGGAAGTGTTGCCATGTGAAATGTCTCAGTGAAGGAATGGTTTTGTTGTCTACTAAATGAGTGTCAGAGCTCACCTTCGCCAGTCTTCTTGTTTGCATAGGTACAAGGAGAGTAGTATTGCTGAAACTGAATTCATCCTCAAGTCTTGGTGAGTACCTTCATGAGTTGGACCCTGTTTTTCACAAAATCTCACCAAGATGACACTGATATATAGACTTTATTTTATATAGCATATATCATGGACAGAAGTAGGTCAAAAATTAAAAAAGATAGCTGAGTACACAGTTCTCAGGATAAAAAAGTGACCAATCCTGGTAGGCACAGTGGTGCCAGGACTGGAAAAAATGACAGTGCAGAATCCTCAAAATACGGAAATATTCCTACAACGGGGCTAAGTCAGGCCCAGGGGGAGGATGCCCCCCCCCCACTGTAGAAGGAAATAGGAGTCCACAAAAATCACAAAAAACGAAAGGCCAAAAAAGAGCCATAAAGACGATAGAGTGGACTATTGAGGATAAGAAAAATTATGTATTGTTACTATTATGCAAAAAGCCCAGAATTTCCAGATACAAGCTATACAAAAAGATTAAAAGAGAAATGAGAGGAAAGAAAAATACTTCCACAAGAAAAACTGTCAGGAGCCTCAAATAAAAATTTGTGTTCATTAATACAACAGATTTGTGAAAAACATTATATAGATCAAGAAACATTGATCTGTTTGGAAAAAGAAGCATCTGAGGAAGTGTGAAAATATAAACAACAAAACCTAGAGGTTTTTGAAAAATATAAAAAAGAAATATGGATATGGGAAAGAAAGAGAGATTTGATATGGTGTAATATTTATGCAGAGTCAAAAGCCAAATTAATCAATACAAAAAAGGCAGCCCGAAAGATATTCAAAGAGAAATACAGGCAACGGCATCCAGACATGGAAAATTTCACAATAAAGAAAATAATATCACAAAGAGGGAATGTAGAAAAGAAAATCAGTAAAGTAGAAGTTAAAAAATAGAAGCTGAAATTATGGAATGCCTGTGAAGCGAAGGATTTGGTGTAGAAAGTCTAACAAAGGTTACATCACAGCATGATGGAACAAGTCCCCAAAGTAAGGAGAAGCAAAATGATTAGGAGACATCTGAAGAAGAAATATGGACATAGGAAAGAAAAAGAGATTTAATATGGTGTAATATTTATGCAAAGGTGAAAGCAAACAGTACAGTTGTGTACACTTACCATAAATGTAGATGTTCGAGTGTCTTCACTGTTGCAGTCATGACTGTAGGGTTCTCCCCTGCCGGCAGGCAGTCCTCGGTCGGCCAGAATCCCAAAGTCTGGGTCCGGCATCGGCTGCTCAGTCATGCTCCTTGACGTCAGAGTGCCAGGAGTACAAAGCTGACAGCCGACGCCATGTTCTCCAGTTTTTCTTGCTCCAGATGTCAGGTGTTTCAAAATGAGTAAGATCCCATACCCTTTGCAAATACACCTCAGAAGAAGGGTGAAAAAAGGAACTACACAAAAGAAAAAATAAGAGGGGACAGGAGGGAGGAAGCAGATTGCAACAGTGAAGACACTCGAACATCTACATTTATGGTAAGTGTACACAACTGTACTATGTTCATCGTGTTTCACTGTTGCAGTCATGACTGTAGGGTTGAATCCCAAAGCAGAATAAAAGGGAGGTGGTCATAAAGTAGAGAGGGCGGCTAAAAGGCCCTGCAAGACTGCAGAAGCAAAGCCTGCCCTAGACTTAGAGTAAAGAGGTAGATTGTAGTGCTTAGAAAAAGTATGCACTGAACTCCAAGTTGCAGCTTCCAAAATGTCCTTGGTAGGAACTCCCCTGAGGAAGGCAGCTGAAGTGGCAGCAGCTCTGGTAGAGTGAGTCCTTATACTCCCTGGGATTTGCTTTCCATGGTGTGAATAGCAAAATCTGATTCCATGAGCAATCCATTTAGAAATGGTCTGTTTTGAAATAGCTTTACCTTGGGAACTTGAGGCATAAGAAACAAACAATTGCTCTGATTTCCTGATGTCCTTGGTTCTGTCCAGGTAAAAACTTAGTTGTCTGTGTATATCCTAGGAATGCAAGATCCTTTCCCCCCTATTTTGAGGAGTGGGGGAAAAAGTTGGCAAGTGAATAGTTTGATTTAAAGCCACTTTGGAAACTACCTTAGGCATGAAAGTAGGATTAGTCCTTAAAGACACCCTGTCTTGATGAAAAATAATATAAGGTTCCACAGCCATGAGAGCTTGCAACTCCGAAACTCTCCTGGCAGAGGTCAGAGCTAACAGGATGGCTGTCTTCCAGGATGATGTCAGATGTGGCAGCAGGCTCAAAAGGAGGTAAGGTGAGTTTTTCCAAAACATAGTTGAGATCCCAAGCAGGAATGGGAGGAGATCTAGGGGGCCTTAAGTTCTTAGCTCCTCTGAGAAACTGCCTCATGAGCTGGTGGGAAAAGATTGGAGGGTCTGTATTATAATGAGCAGAAATAGCAGAGGCATTTATCTTTATGGAAGAGAAAGAGAGACCCTTATGTAAGAGGTCTGTCAGGTAAAGTAAAATCAGAGGAATGTTAGGAATAAGAGGATCTGAATCCTGAGCCTGCATCCAGGAACAAAATCTTTTCCATTTTCCTGCATAAGATTTTCTAGTGCTAGGACGTCTGGCTTCTAAAATTACATCTATAACCTACTTGGGTAGGAGAGAATGAATCATAGACCCTGGATTAACCAGGCCGCCAGGCTGAGAGTTTTGACATGGGAGTGCAGAACCTGACCCTGGTGTTGGGACAGAAGGTTCGGAGTCTGTGGTAAAACCCAAGGGGGCTCTATACAAAGGTTTTTCAGTGTTGGGTACCAAAACTGTCAAGGCCAATTTGGGGCCAACCAGATTATTATCTTGGGTTTGTCCTGTTTGATCTTCAATAATACCCGTGGAAGAAGAGGAAGAGGCGGGAAGGCATACCCCGAGAGATTTCTCCAACTGAATGATAGTGCATCCACTTTCCAAGCTAGTTCGTGGAATGTCATGGTGCAAAAAATCTGTAGTTGATGATTGAGGTGGGATGCAAAGAGGTCTATGTGAGGACATCCCCAAACTGCTGTAATCATCTTGAATATTTCGGTGTCCAGCATCCATTCGTGTGGGTCCGACAGGTTTCTGCTCAAACTGTCTGCTAGGATGTTTTGCTTCCCTGGCAGAAACTGAGCTTGAAGGTCCAGTTTGCAAGCTAGAGCTGTGTCCCAGAGATTCATGGCTAGTCTGCAAAGGGGATAGGAATGAGATCCCCCTTGCTTGTTTATGTACCACATAACTATGGTGTTGTCTGTCCGTATCAGTAGTTGTCCTGGTTGTAGAAGATCCCTGAAGGCCAATAGAGCCTTCTGAACGGCTAACATTTCCTTTAAATTGATATGCAGTTGCTTCTGATCCTTTGTCCAAAGGTCCTGCAGACGGTTGCCCTGAAAATGGGCTCTCCATGCATAATCTGAGGCATCCATGGTTAGTATCTGAGTGGCTGGAGGCAGACTGAAGGGTTTTCCTTTGTTTAGAGTACATGCCTTGGACCACCAAAGGAATTCCTTTTGAAGACAAGGCAGAACGGTGATCTGAATGTCTAAACTGTGGCAATGCTGAGACCATACACTTTTTAGGTACCACTGTATTTTCCTCATATGTAGCCTTGCATATGGTACGAGAAGGATGCAGGAGGCCATGTAACCCAAAGCCTGCAGGAATTTCCTTGCAGATAGCTGAGATAATGTTGCCAAGGTTTTGAAAGTTGAAGCCAGCTGTAATTGTTTTTCGTATGTCAGAAATGCCATCTGGGTTGTTGTGTTTAGAGAAGCACCCAGAAAAATGATCTGTTGTGAGGGTATCAAATTTGACTTTTTTATGTTTACAGTGAATCCCAGGAACTTGAGAAGATTCTGAACAAACTCTAGATGCTGGAGTAAGACATCCTTGCTGTCTGCCTGAATAAGACAGTCATCCAGATAAGGGTAAATATGAATTCAATTGAGTCTGCAATAAGCTACTACTGGAGGCATTTGGTGAAGACCCTGGGCGCAGTAGACAATTCAAAGGGCAGTGCAGAGAATTGATAGTGTCTCGATCCGGCCTTGAACCTGAGGTATTTTCTGCATTCCTGCCTGATGGGAATGTGTAAATATGCCTCCTTTAAATCTAAAGTTACCATCCATGCATTTTTGGTCAGCATTGGAAGTAGCTGCTGTAGAGTAAGCATCTTGAATTTTGGTATCTCGAGAAGTGTTCAAGACTGACAGATCCAGAATGGGTCTCCATGAATTTTGCTTCCTGGGGACTAGAAAGAGCCTTGAGTAAAAACCTTGTCCCATCTCTGAAAGTGTAACTAGTTCTATGGCTTTCATAGCCAAGAGAGCTTCCACCTGGTTTAAGGTCTGTAACCACTGATGTTTTGGAAGATCTGGCCATCCGCTTGGTCTTGGTAGGGTATGAAAATGAATTTGTAACCTCTTGAAACCACATCCAGAACCCACTTGTCTTGGGTTATATGAGTCCAATTTAGGTGAAAAAGAGAAAGTTTTCTTCCAAGAGGGGCTTCCAGGCAAGAAGTTCCTGCAGCCCAACAGAGGGAGTCATTGAGTCTGTTTTCTATTAGCTTGCGATCTGTCCTCTCCTCCCCTAAGGGTGGAAGCAGTCCACTGTCTTGGTCTATAAGAGGCTTGCGTTTAAGGCCTTCCTCAGGAGCGTCTGTATCCACCCCTCTGAGGCCTGTCTGAATTGGGAAAGGACCAATTTTTTGTAGGCCAATTCCTACTAAATCTAGGTGGCTGTACTTGTAAAAAATCTTTAACTGCTTGCATGGATTTTGCCTTGTCCTCCATCTTCTTTATCACCTCTTCAGCTTTAGATCCAAACAAAACATTATGCTGAACAGGAGCATCCAATAATTTAGCTTTTACTTGATCTGGCAAATTTTGTTCCTTTAACCATTCTAATGACTGTGCCAGAGGCAGCAGCCCTACAAGAAGCTTCCAAGGCGTCAAATCCACAGTGTAAACCATGCTTCCCAACTTGTTCAGTGGCATGCATTAAGTCATGTAATTCCTTATCATCTGCACAGGCGGAAATGGAGGTTAGCTTTTGTTTTAAAACAGACAGGAGAAATTGCTGGTATTTCAGCATATGAAGCTGACAGTTTAAAGCCCTAATAGATAAAGTAGCAGAAGTGTACACTTTTTTGCCCCATATTTCTAAAGATCTGGAATCCTTCTCAGTGGGAATGGGGTTTTTAGCAGAAGCGGCCTTAACCCCCTTAGGACCCTGAGAAATGGTTTCAGGGTCAGCAGTATGATTCTTGTATAAAAACTGGTGGGAATCAGGAACCCTATAATATCTGTCTGGCTTAACAGGAGCTGGAGGAAAAGAGTCAGGAGTTAAGTTAGCCTCTGAAAAAGCATCATCCACAATATCCAAAATAGGAGGAATAGCCAGGGGTCTATGTTGGGGAAGAAGAAGAAAATCCCTTAGTCTTTTCTTAGATTCTGAGTACTCCTGTCCTTCCCAGTGAAAATATTCCCTCATTTCATGCAAAGTTTCCCCAAAAAAGAAATCCTCAGGGGGAGAAGCTGAAGGAATGGATTCCTCAGCATCATAATCCTCATAAGGAGGAAAAGAATATTCCTGGTCAGAAGAGGAAGAAACTGAAGAAACAGAAGCCTGATCAGAGGAGTCATAATACACTTCCTGCCTTGGCCTTTTATCTGGAGGGGGATATGAACCCCTAATCATAGTAAGCAAGTCATCCGCCATCTTAAGTAACTGTTTCTGAGACTTGGGTGTCGGATCAGAAGAGGCCTGCGCTGCAGTCTTTGATTTGGAAGGAGTCTTTGCCTTTGTCTTTGGCTTTGCTTTTATTTGAAGTTGAGTAGGCCTGAAAACCCCTTCGGAAGCCGGTACCTGCACAGCGGCTCCGGACCCATCCGAAGGAGCATTGTCCGAAGGTCCTGCAACAGAAATATTCAAAGGCCTAGTTGGCTCCTCGTGGGAGTCCATTTCGGCCATCGGTTCCGAAATGGCTGACGACAGGGGCTGCAAAAGCTCCTCACTGACGACGGCCAAACCTGAAGCTGGCTCTGCTTGTACAACATCGTCTGATTTGGACCTCGGAGGCCTGTCTTTATCCTTGCATCATTTGTGAACTCCGGTAGCCGGAACTGTATCTAACGACATTTTATAATTAAAACGCCTACCAAAGTAATGAAATGCAAAATCGTACCCTCGTTTAATCGTACTTTGATTGAATCTAGCACAAAACCGACAACTAGCTACGTCGTGGTCAGGGCCTAAGCAGGGAATACAGTAAGAATGAAAATCCTTATAAGGTATTTGCTTCCCACATGAAATACAATTATTAACTTTTTCTGACATCGGACTGGAGCAAGAAAATAGTTTCCCCAACGGGGTACTTAGCTTTGAGTAGGAGAAGAAAGTCTTCGGACTGAAGTACGTATATAAAAAATTGTCAGGAGTCAGCCGACCGGCACTTGCGAACTGCTATCACCGCACGGCAAGAAAGACTGGAGAACATGGCGTCGGCTGTCAGCTTTGTACTCCTGGCACTCTGACATCAGGGAGCATGGCTGAGCAGCCGACGCCGGACCCAGACTTTGGGATTCTGGCCGACCGAGGACTGCCTGCCAGCAGGGGAGAACCCTACAGTCATGACTGCAACAGTGAAACACAATGAACATCTAACCAATACAAAAAGAGCAGCACCAAAGATATATGAAGAGAAATACAGGCAAAGGAATCTGGACATGGAAAACTTTACAATACAAAAAATCGAATACCATCATGAAAGTATCGAATAGAGAACACTATAAAGTAGTTAAGACAAGAAATGTCATCGTTAGAGGAGTATAGAAGAGGAAACAGAGCAACAAAAATACTCAGAAAGATAGACATGATAAAAGCAATGCGGAATATTTTAACGGATCAGGATCTATCACGCACTATTTCAAATAATAAACTAAAAATATCAGCAGAAGCAGAAAAATTTAGAAGATACACAGATACATATAAAGGAAAAGTACAAAATAATCAATTTATTGATGACCCCAAAAAGTTTTATTGAGAACTGGGAAACAATGGAAAAGGGATTAAAATACCACCCAAAAAAGAAAAAATAGATACATTTTGGAGAAGTATTTATGAAGATCCTGTGGAACATAACAAAGATGCTAAATGGATAGAAGAAATAAAAGAAAGTGTAAGACGTTCAAAGGTACAAGATATGAAATGGGATGAAGTACAGCCAGAGAGACTGAAACAAAGTTAAGAAAAGACTCTAATTGGAAAACACCAGGCCCAGATGCAGTTCCTAGCTTCTGGTTAAAAGTATTAACATCTTTGCACGAAGATTTAGCCATGAGTAAGAACTATTTATATGTGTATCCTGGACAGACACCAGCTTGGCAAACGACAGGAAAAGCAATGCTCCTACTTAAGAGTGAACCTGCAAGCTACCCTAAAAATATAGACCAATAACTTGCCTTCCAACTATATATGAACCATACAATTGATGCTGACAGAGTTTATAGTCATTTAGAAGAAAACTCAATCATGGCAATAGAACAAAAGAGCAATAAAAGAAAGTCATATGGAACAAGGGATCATCTATCGCTAAATAAACTCATAATGGAGGACTGTAAAAAGGGAAAGAATCTAAGTATGGCATGGATTGACTACAAAAAAGCATTTGATAGTATCCTGCATTCATGGATAAAAGAGTGCTTAAAAATGTATAAGATACACTCTACATTGATCGACTACATTACAGTGACCATGACACAGTGGCAGACCACTTTGCAATTAAGCCATGATAAAGGATAAATGATTATTCCAGGGGTAAAAATCCAAAGGGGGATATTCCAGAGTGACTCCATGTCACAGCTGCTATTCTGTCTTGCTCTTAACCCATTAAGCTGTCTACTTAACAGATTAGGCCATAGCTATAATTTGGCTCCTAGAAAACAACAGTGTGTAAAGACTTCTCATCTTCTCTTTGTCGATGATTTAAAACTGTACAGATCATCAGATGAGGAACGGAAAGCACAACTGAAAGTTGTCAAAACTTTTTTCAGATGATATAAGAATGGCACTTGGTCTTGATATGTGTGCAAAGGCAACCTTTAAATCAGGAAAACTACAACACCAGGAAAACATCAGTTTGGGACAAGAATATGATATAAAAGAACTTCAGCAACAGGGAGTGTATAAGTATTTGGGAACTGATGAAGGAGGAACAATAAAAAACATGAACAAATGCGAATAAAACTTAGTAAGGAATATTTTAGAAGACTTAAATTAATCCTGAAAACAGCATTGACATCTAGGAACAAAATTCAAGCTATAAACCAATTTGCTCTTCCTGTCCTAACACAGTTTTGGAGTGACTGACTGGCCCCAAAAAGTTTTGGGTAGATTAAATAGGAAAACAAGAAGGATGCTTCGTGGTCACCAAATGATTTATAAAAATCAGTGCATACCAAAATTATATATTCCCCGTTCCGGAGGATGTATGGGCCTCCTTGGGACTGATTTCATGTATAGATCTGCAGTCTTGGTATTGCACACATATCTGCTGACCTCACAGGACCCAAACATAGTGAAAGTTTTGAAACATGAGAATAAATCTAAGATGACTTTCCTGCTTAGTTTAGCAGAAGCATATCAACTTCAAGCAGAAGTGGAAACCAAACCAGAAGTAGATAAAAATCAGGCAGTGACTGAATGTGCCAAAAAATAAAAGAAAGAATATAAGGTGAAGGATCAGATGAGAAGGCAAGAAATGTGGAAAATGCATAAATATAGTTGCAAGTATAGAAAACTTCTGGAAGAACCTCATGTTGATTAGGACTGAACACAGGAATGATTAAGGAGAGGTGAATTCAAACCAAAAGATGAAAGGTTAATACTGGCAGCCCAGGATAGTGGGCTACGCACACATTGGTTTACAAAGTCCATTGAACATGTGGGAGGAAACAGACAAATGTAGGTTTTGTAAAACAGAATTGGAAACAGTCACACACCTTGTTGCTGGGTGTGACACACTAATGGCAGAAGGACTGTATACTGAAAGGCATAATAATGTGTCCAGACTGTTGCACTGGGGATTGTGTAAACATTGTAGTACTGAAGTAGCTGAAAAACACTGAAAACATGAGTCACACAGCATCATAAAAAATTATGAAGTCTACATCACATGGGAATGGGATCAGTCACCCATTACCAACAGTTCAAAGGTTAGATGCAAGAAAACCAGATTTAGTTGTCCATGAAAAGAAGACAAAAGTAGCATTGATCACTGAAATCACTACACCCAGTGACTACAGTGTCTTGCATACAGAAAGACACAACGTCATAAAATATCAGGATTTGTAGGCAGAAATGACAGCAATGTGGAAGAAAAATACCCAAACAGTTCCAGTAGTAGTAGGAGCAACAGGTCTTATAAAAAATAATCTACAATCGTATTTACATATGTTACCAATCCATGTAAAACCGTATGAATTGCAGAAGGAGTCATTACTGGGCACATTAAGAGTGCTGTGAGCACTTCTGGCTGACATCAAAGATTGAAACAATACTAATTTCATGAATTTTAATCATATTTTGACTTAGGAATGTGGTCCATTCCTGTCATGGTAATAGAAATCCAAAAAAGCTGGAGAAATTAAAAAGTGCATTAGAGGCTACTGTACCAAATATTTTGACATGGCCAGACATTTTTCCCAGAGTGTGGTGGATATGTCAACGTGACAATTAGACATGCTATGCATCAGCTGGAACTGAAGTGAAATGTTCTGCTCACCTAGTGAGTGGCATGATTCTGACAAGGGCTAAAATCACACAATCTCAAAGACAGTCTTCACATTATCAAAGCCAGTGGGGACCAAGATGAAATACTGGCATTTTCAATGCAGAATGTTAGCAAACTAATGAGAAGAGCTTGCCCCACTCCGTTGTAGTAGGCAGCTGTATAATATGGCAAACTGACAATACACTAGCTTTAAATGTTAATGGATAATGTTATGTTTTCTTTCATTTATAGAGACTGTGATCCTCATATCCCCTGCCAAACTGTCTCCACACTGAGGTTTCACACAGTGTGGGATATTTTCTTTCTGGCTTGCACACTTATCTAGATCTTTTCAGTCTTTGACATCCACCTTGTCATAGGTGCCATTTCATGTGTTATCTTTTTCAAAAGTGCAAAAATAATCATGCATCTGCCAGAACAGTTGACACCTGAATAACAACTGCAACTAAATCACGAGGAATAGCATGGCCTTCCCTTTTATTTTGTTTTACATATTTATTTTTTGTTTATTTGGTGTGTGTACTGAACCACAAATAGTCCATTTTTTAAGAATGCTCTGTGAGCACAAAGGATTCACTTAACTTACTGATAAGTCAGGCAGCACCTAAATGTGGCTGATTAGATTTAAACCCAGATTTCTAACTAAATGGACGAGTGCATTAAACAGTTAAAACATAAGAAAACAAGGCACTAGTTATATTTAGAAGACAGCAGTATCTGGTTGCTTGTTGTAGCTATATCCGCCTTTGACAGGATAAACATAGAAGAACAAGCTAACAGGAAAGAGTGGGACACTGCTGTCTCATACTGTGTCCGGGATATAACTGACCCCATGGCCTTAGCAACCATGAAAGGAAAATCTGTTGGTTATTTGATTTGTAGCAGCTTACTGGGGGAGTGACGACAGGATTAACAGACGGCCCTAGACTGGTTAGATGCTCTTCACTGTTAATGCTTAGCAAGTCCATCCAAACAAATAAAGCTCTACCATCTGGTGTCGTCTTTATGCAGATTAAGAAAAATTTGCTATATGCTCAGTTTCACAGAAATGTAGCCAAGGTCCTGAATGACAAAGAACACATTCTGATACCACTTACATCGGAATCTTTATTGCTCCACTACAGAAATACATGCAACTAACTTTACTAGCTCAGGTGACATTTAGTTTTTTTTCCTGGTTCTACCAGTCAAAGCATCATGATGACAATGTTACATATCTATGGATCATATTTATTTATTATTTCAGTCCTACTAAACAAGGGGTACTTTTGGATGTGATAGTTAACTATACATTACTTTGATACATGCTCCACCAGTTCAAGTCATTTTTAACCCATCACTATCAAAGCACCTCAGTTATAATGGCTGATCTAAACCATGGAAATCACACCCATAACACTGGCATCTACAAAAAGTTATTTTAAAGCAATAAAAGTTTTTCAACAAATTGAAAAATAGGCAAACTTTTAAGAAAACTCTCTCAACAATAGAAAGTAATTTTGGAGTGATATGTTTTTGAACAGTGAGGTAGAGTCTTGATTTGTCATATATGGAGGGAGTTGATTCCATTGTTTACCTATTTTTATTAACAGCTTTAATAGTAGTGTTAATATGGTCATCAAAGTTGAGATGGTTGTCAATGGTCTTTCCTGCTTCTCAGGTCACATGACTTGCCTAACTGCAACTCAGATTGCATAGTGCGTCTGTTTCAAAGACACTAGTGAGTGCATTTTTGGGGTCACATTGTTAATCTCCTTCATCAGATTTCTCATCTGATTTCATCTGATCTTTTTGTCTTAACATACTCCCTGTGTGTGTGTGTGTGTGTGTGTGTGTGTGTGTGTGTGTGTGTGTGTGTTTGTGTGTCTCTCTCTCTTTGGTTTACCAGTTGTGAGGGGGACAGTTCCTCTTTGGTCAGTTGTCTTGCAAAAAAAAAAAAAAAAAAAATATATATATATATATATATATATATATATATATATATATATCAATGGCAAATGTCCTGAGGTTTTAGGACAAAAAAATTCCTGAAGTTTTCTTTAATAGTTTCATAAAACAGTTATTTTGCATCTGGGACACCTAAATGTTATAAGAAATAGAATAAGCAACTCAAATGCTACAATAATAAGATTTTAGTTTGGCAAAAAAGTAAAGTTCTGTTCTTTGCACTGTCTGTGAGTATGTTTTGTCCTGCAAAATCTCACATTTCTAAAAAAAATGTTTGGGCACATGAAAAGGAGGCAACCCTAACTCTCTCTCTCTCCCTCCCTCCCTCCCCAGACATATAACACACATTATTTGTACGGTTACTGCAATTTTTATCTCATTCTGCACTGGAGGAAAGCTGACTTGAGAAAGATTCAGTGTTTGTTTTTCCTTTCTTCTAGAACATGAAGAATGAGTTTATCTGTTACAGCTCGTCCTTTTCTTAGGGAGCAGTGCCAAACATTATGTTTGTCTCTGGACTGCTGAGTGCGTACACCTTTGGAATTATATAAGAAGCAGTATATATAAATGGATGTATATTCATATATCGAAAAATCACTATAACAAAGGCAAATGATGGAACCCAACTTGTTGATCAGCAGCGTATCGAAAATAAAACAAAAAAAAAAAGAAAAAGAAAAGTTATGTACTCACCATAACATTCCATCGGAGTCATCGTTTTTCATTTGTCTTCAACCTGTGGGACCCGGATCCAGTACACATCTGACTTGGACGCATACTACAGCATTGGATCCAAGCTCGAAGCTCCTCCCCTACCCATAATACCCATCTCCATCCTCCCCACAGATCGAGTCTGTTGCAGAACAGCTGCACCCCTACCTAGATTTTATACCAAGAGACCTGTTATTACCATAAAGCTCATAAAGAGGGAAGCTAGCAAGAATAGATAAGCTATGCGTCTCCCATCTGATCTACCACACAGCCCACACAAGGCAGGGGAAAGGAGGGAGGGAAGGACGGTTGAAGACAAATGAAAAGCAACAACTTAGATGGAAAGTTATAGTGAGTACATAACTTTTATATCTGAAGTTGTTGTTTTCATTTGATCTTCAAACTGTGGGGCAGAGTCCCCAGCTACCAATAAACCCTGGGAGGTCCTCATGGAAGGATATTCCGGAGCACAGCTGAGCTAAAGGATGCCCTGCCCCTGGAGAGCAGGTCCAACTTATAATGGGAGATAAAAGTGCGCGATGACACCCAGGTAGCAGCAGAACAGATATCCTCTAAGGAGACCCTAGACCAAAAGGCCACAGAGGTAACATCCGACCTGGTGGAATGTGCCCGGACAGAAAGCCATCGAGCAACAGTCACCTTCGAAACAGGTTTCCCAAGAAGGGTTTTGAAAAAGAGACAAATAACTGATCCGATTTACAAAAAGATTTTGTTCTGTGCAAGTAGAAACACAACTGTCTGTGAACATCAAGCAAATGCAACTTGTACTTTCCTTTATTATGAAAATTTGGAAAGAAAATTGGAAGATTTATGACCTGGTGAATATTGGACTCTGATGCCGCTTTCGGCAGAAATGATGGGTTTGTCCATAGCAAAACCCTGTCTTTATGAAATACCATAGAAGGGGGCTTGACAGACAAGGCTTGTGTCTCTGAAACTCTCTTGGCTGAGGTAATTGCAATTAAAAAGGCCGTCTTCCAAGACAGGAGCTGCAACTCAACCATAGCTGCTTCCTCAAAGGAGGAAGAAACCAGAGCCTACAACATCAAGGTAAGATCCCAAGGGGGAGGTGGGTCCTTAACTGGAGGTCTAAGGAGTAAGGTATCTTTCAAAAAGGCCTTACAAAGCTTGGACGATGCCAAAGAAGGCAAATTCTCTCCTATGTAAAAATTAGAGACTGCTGCCAATTGCACCTTCACTGTAGAAAAGCTAGCACCATGACTAAATATATCCACCAAAAAAATCAAAATGGCAGGAACAGGTGAAGTAAAAGGATCGAGATCATGCTGAGAAGCCCAAATTGAAAAACACTTCCACTTACTTGAGTAAACCTTCCTGGTAGAAGATTTGTGAGCTGCCATCAACAACTTCTTAACAGGAGAAGACAGCCCGGGAGTCCTAACTATTAAGGGAACTCGAGCAGCCCAGCCGTGAGCTTCAGGCGGACTAAGTCTGGGTGAGGCATCCCTGAGGGATGTGTGATCAGATCTGGAACCAAATCTAGCATACAAGGAGGACACACTACATAAGACTGCAGAGAAGGGAACCAAACTTGGTGAGGCAGGAATGGGGCAATGAGGATCACTGAGCTCCCCAACCGTTGATTTTTCTGAATGAACTTGGGAATTACAGGGAGTGGAAGATAAGCTTACAGTAGACTGGAGTGCCAAGCATTAACTAGAGCGTCTCTGGGGGGCTCCCCCGGAAGGAAGCTCAGAGCGAAATACTCTCTGCACTTCACATTGGAAGGAGAGGCGAAGGGATCACAAGGCTGACCTCACTTTAGAAAGATCTGTTCCGCTACTGACGGATTCAGAAACCACTCATAAGGCATCAGAACCGACCTGCTGAGTGTGTCCGCTAATATGTTGGACCTCCCAGGAATGTGCATTGCCACCAGAAAATGGCCAGTGGAGATCACCCATTCCCACAATCTCATGGCTTCGCAACAAAGGGGATAAAATTTGGTCTCCCCTGATTGTTGATGTACCAGACCACTGACATGTTATCCGTCTGTATGGCAATAGTCCCCGGAGGAAGAAAGGCATGAAGAGCTTGCAACACCAAAAGCACCACCCTCATCTCCAGGACACTGACATGCGGATGGGTCTCCAGGGAAGACCACATCTTGGACTGTCCTTCCCATGTAATGCTCCCCTCACCCAAGCAGGGAGGCATCCAAGGTCACCATGATCGCAGGGCGGGGAAGAATAAATAGACAACCCCAAAGAATGCGGGCAAGTAATGAGAGATGAGAGAGAAATATATATATATATATATATATATATATATATATATATATATATATATATATATTTTTTTTTTTTGCAAGAACCCAATGGAAAACTAGTGCACAGGGATAGGGTAAAGAAAGGTGTGATAGTCAGAAGCTACAGAAGGGAAAGTTAGAGATTTCTATCAGAAAAGGCTAACTCACACAACGGACGCTTGGAGCTTTAATCCCATGCTGCTGTCTCTCATGGGCGGCAAATGAGATCTGAGGGGAAGAGGGATACAGGGGCATTATGGGTAGGGGAAGAGCTTGGAATTTGGATCAAATGCTGGAGTATGCGGCTGAGTCGGATCCGTACCAGGGTCCCACAGGTTGAAGACCAAATGAAAACAACAACTTCAGATACATTGTTTTTGCTGAAGGGCAAGCACCACTGCACACACGGTCCACCACTCCCTCTATTAATTATATATACCAACTTGGAGATCATACTACAGTGGAGAAAGGGCAACTTTCCTGATCCCCACTGTACAATGATGTCGCACAGAAAGAAAACCGGCACATTCAATCAGCTGTGACAGGTTTTTTTCCTATTCAACAACTGGAATGTTCTACCAATTGTATGTCACTCATATAAATCCACTACTGGCTCAGACCACTCAGGGCATACATCACTGTTACCTTTGTTGGACACTCAGTGTGGAAATCACACTGGTTGGACATTAGGTAGCATCTTATCTAATATAGCTTCCTTAGCTGGACCATTCAATGTGTAAATCACTATTTGGTATCAGGAAACACCATGTTTAACCAGGCAACTTTGATTTATACTTGAGAGGTTAAAGGTTACATTAGAATAAAAGGAAAGCTATACAGCTCTGAAGGCTGTACATAAAAACACATGACAATAACCAGCATTAAAGATCTTAGTGTACATATTTCAGATGATTTTAATACAGAAAATAATTTAAGGAATAAAGCAAAGCTCGGAAGATCCTGCAATATACAAGAAAGGATTACCATTTGAGAGATGTTTTTATTCCTTTGCATGAACAAGTTGTGAGAACTCCTCTACAGCTCTGCTTGCTGCTCTGCAGGCCATATATCTGCATAGTTACTGTTAGGACTGAAATTGTTCAGGGAGAGACTACCAAGCTCATATATGATCTGTACCACAGACCTTGTTAAGAAGGGTGAGAACTTAACATGCAGAACACTAGAAGATGAAGGGCTTGATAAAGGTAGTCAAGTATCTGATGGAAAACATTCATGTTTAGAAGGGCAGGGCAGTAGCTACAGAAGAAGAAATTGCTCATGAACAAGTAAGTACAGTGTGAAAAAGGAGAAAAGAAGACTTTGTTGGGAGAATGTACAGAAGTAGTCCTTCAATGGGAGAGTTTGGTTCTCAAAAAGGGAACCTTCTGTATGGATTTTGCATGTCCTGTCTGTGTACATTTGGGTTTTCTCTGGAAGTTGTGCTTTACTTTGACATCTCAAAGATATGTAATTAGGCAAAATGAAAGTGCTCAGAACTGGCCTCATGTGAGTGTGTATGTCATACAAGTGTGCATGTTTTCCATAATGGAATGACATCTCTTCTACAATTTGTTCCTATCTTAAGAGCTATTCCTTGCTTAGATAGTCTCCAGCTGTCTATGACATCAGATTGAATAAAGAGGCTGCATGAAGTGAATGGGTGTATAGATGGATGGATGAATGAATACAGGAGTAAACACTGTGTTCTACACTGGTCACCTCAAAGCCCTGTCCCTTTACTCAATATCATACAGATTTGTGAGAGGTGATCTTTGCCAGGCATATGAGGCATCCCTGGACCCTGTTTTGATGAACCTTTTATACATCCACAAAACAAACAGCATCAAAAGTAAATTTTGCTTGTGACAGATATATATCATATACTGTGTATATCCTTGCTTTGTAAGATGTGGTCCTAAAATATTTTTGCTGCTATGTAACAATCTAATTTGTTTATTTCTATGCCTGTATGGTGTTCCACCTACCTATTCTTGGGATATCCTCGTTAATGACTGGCATGTCTATCTCTGGCATTTACATGGACTGGCAGTCTTGGGTGCTATCCTCTTGGCCAGCACAGTGTAGTGGTTGCTACTTGAGGTTTACTGTCACTGTCTTGATGCCCATAATCCTGATAATCATAATCTGAAGACCATTCATTCATCCATTACAGTCTATACCCATCATAGAGTAGACTACCCCCCCTCAGTATGTACCTGACCAGACATATGTAGCAACTGAAACATCCACAAACGTTCATCACAAAAAAGAATACAAGACAAAAATGCTGAAGACCACAATGTCTAAACATCTTGAATACTAAGTTCCCCTTTCCAGTGCAAACCTAGGAATGAGTGCTAACATGAGTCATGCAGGGGTGTGGATGCAGAAAAGGGTGCTAACATTGGTCCTGCAGGGAAGCAAGTCCAGGAGTTTGATATTGTGGTCTCTGACATTTTGGTCTTTTGACAGTATGGTCTCAGGATTTTGATTTTCAAGATTTTTGTGGCTCAAAATTGGGAACATAAACTTCTACTTGATCAGGCAGGTGACTGTGCCTTTGACCAGCATTCCTCACTGTCTCAGAGGTCACTAAATTCCTCATGCTTCTACTTGACAAACTGTAAAGATACAGGTTGGTGGGAGCTGGACGTGCCTGTACCTCATACAGTGTAATATATTACCAGTATTCATCATTATCCCAGAAAAAAAAAAAAAAAAAAATATATATATATATATATATATATATATATATATATATATATATATATATATATATATCATTAAAAAGCATTGAAAAAATGCAAACCAGGGTTCTGAGCTTAAATACATTAAATATGCTGCCACCCATTATCTTTAACCTCCCGTAGGGCAAATCATTTTAACAATGAATCACCCACCATCAGACAATGTTGCAGGTTAACAGGAATTTTTATGAGTATGAGAATGTACTGCACACTGCTATGTTTCCTGACTATCAAGTACAGGCACAATATTACACATTTTAAAGACACAGAGTTTAAACTACATGCAAACGTTTATAGCATAACCATATCTCTGTAAGTTACTATTAAAGCAGAATGTGTTGCAGGGCTTTCATTACCTCAATGCTTAAAGGTGACCCTTCTTGTCCAAACATTGAGACGTACTTTGTCCTATTGTATTCAACAAGTGCAGAACTAGCCAAGAACAGCTTTCTATCTTTCACATGCTGTAGAATACGGAAAAGAAAACAAGTAAGAGTGTTAAAGGTAATGCAACTGAGTAACAATTTATTATAAATGCCCTGAATGATATTGATATCAAATAGTTTTGACAAATATTATAAAAACTGTTGCTTCCGTTTCCAAGCCATTTCACTTCAACTCTATGCCCCTTTTCCCTTATGTGTTTTTTTAACTTCCAGTTCTAGATCCCCTATTTTGTGTCTGACCCTAGACATTGTAATGCTGAAATAGTGCTCTAAATACGTCAGGAATCAGAATATGGGCAAATGTATGCATTATTTTGAGTGTGTAAATTACACTAGCACAGCTCAGAGGGTGCAAGCATATACTGTACTTCATCACAACTTAGTTAACTAGCCAGGTGAGACTATTTACTCATAACTGTTGTATAATCAAAATCAAATTGCATGTTTACTAACATTCATATTCATATTATATTGCTCCATACTAATATTGCTAAATACTGTTACAGCTATTCACAATAACCTGCATACCTATTAACAAGTTCATACTTGTATACTAGTCTAACGACCACTAAGACCCTTATAAGCCTAGCTATGCAACCCAAATGTGACTGACTAATTTGATTTCTATAGGGGGTGACCTACTGACTGCCTGTCTCCATCAAAGACAAGAAGTCACACCAAGGATGAAGTTCTGATTACCTATCCGTTGGTCCAAGCTGTACTTAAATAGGGATAGGGAGAATCTCTGCTTCAAATGGATGGGGAGCCTCTTCCAGAGAACAGGAATTCTCAGAGGAACAAATTTGTCTCTCCAGCATGTCATAGTTATGTCACAAGCAAAATTTAGTTTTGATGCTGTTTGTTTTGTGGATGTATAAAAGGTTAATCAAAACAGGGTCCAGGGATGCCTCGTATGCCTGGCAAAGATCACCTCTCAGAAATCTGTATGATATTGAGTAAAGGGACAGGGCTTTGAGGTGACCAGTGTAGAACACAGTGTTTACTCCTGTATTCTTTTTTGTGATGAACGTTTGTGGATGTTTCAGTTGCTACATATGTCTGGTCAGGTACATACTGAGGGGGGTAGTCTACTCTATGATGGGTCTGATGAGGGACAAGTACAGTGGTAAAATGACCTCTCTGCAGCTAGATGCCAACTTATAAGACTTTGCTTATAAGATGAGCAACATAGAAGGATTTTCTTACTACCTTGGACACTTTGTTTGAAGACCTGGTTACTATTTACATGAGTTCCCAGATCCCTGAGAAATGAATCAACTATAAGGGAAGAATTTATTGATGACATAGTTACCTGGGGTGGCCGACTTCCCAAAAGGTACTATAATGCATTTCTTGTTATTGAGATTTAAGCCATGGCTTTGGCATCAAGTGTGTGTTTGTCTTAGACCATCTTCAAGGGTGTTCTCATCTTTGGTGGGGATTCAATGACTGCTCTCAGTTTGTAATCATCTGTGAACTTGGTTAGCCAGAGGCCTTTGACATTAGCTCTGATGTCCAGGAAGTACATACCAAACAGGAATGGACCTAGCACAGTCCCCTGGGGGACTCCACTGGTGATCAGCCTCTTTCTGGAGGTGGCCTCAGTGATTCTGACTTCATGGGTTCTATCAGTGAGCCAGCTAGCTATCCAGCATGTTTTGAAGAAGTTTATACCTAGTTCTGTAAGTTTGTTGACAATGCTGAAGTGGGTTATTGTATCAAATGCTTTAGCCAGCTCTAGGTAAGCAGTATGCACCATTTTCTCCTCATCCATTACTTTATTTAGTAAGCTTGACCTTTCTTTGGCAAAACCAAACTGGGATAGATCCAGTGTTTAGAGATCCCCTCTGTTCTTGTTGATAATTTCCATGATAATTCTTTCCATGGCTTTGCAAATAAGACTAGTCAGACTGTTTCCAGGATCTGTTGAAGGTCCTCCCTTATGAAGGGGGTTGACCGTCGCAGTCCTCCATTCAAGTGGCACAAAGCCCCTTTTAAGACTATAGTTGAATAATGACTCCAGGGGTCCAGATAAGTCATATTTTAGACTGTTCAGGAGGCATTCTTGGATATTATTGGGGCCCACTGAGGCTGTGTTCTTGGTTTTAGCCAGTACAGCCAGTGCATGCTTCCTAGTTATAGTTGGAAGAGTTATGGTTGAGGGCATTTTTTAGGGGATGGTTGGGAGTAAGAGGGGTTAAAGTTGGAACTGAATTTGTCCACTAACAGTTTTGCTACCACACTAGGCGAGGTGAATGTGGTGCCATTAACCACCAGTTCAGCACACTGCTATGTGATGCCCTTGAGGTTTCTGACATAGCTGAAAAAGTACTTATGGTTATCTTTCACAATAACAAAGTATCACTTAAAAAGTCATTTAAATCAGTCATATGACCAAACCATCAATGAAAAAAAATAGAATCAATTATTACAACTAAAAGAAACTTAAAGATGCAGCATGATATGAAAATACATGACAAATGACTTAAAACTTCATAACCTATAATGTATGCATAATATTACAACTTAATTTGCTTTTTCCTTACAGGCTTAGTACTAGTAGCTGAATTTAGACCAGATGGATTATTGGCATAAAGCCATAAGATCCAATTAATTTCAGCAACTACTGTAAAATTCTTAAGGTCACCACCCATCTTCTTCCTATCTTTAAGCCTTCTATTACATTTTCCCACGTAAAAACGTAAACATGCTGTGCAAGTAGCCACATAAATCACATTTTCAGTATTACAATTTGAATAACATCAGAAGTCAAATGTTCTCTTACTATTTGGATGTACAAACTATGTTGCATTCGAGATGAATTTACAGCAAGAGCAGTTATATCAAGGGATAGTCTCCTTCTTTCTAGTGTGCACAAATTCATGCTTAGAATTAATCCTTATAACAGAGTTTCTGTTTCAAGTTTTGACAATTCTTAAACTCAAAATGCGGTACATCACTTACAACTTTACAAATTTCTGGTTGAGCGCACAAAATACTCCAATTATCCCTACATATTTAGTTATTCCATCAGTTTTAACATTATATTGAGTTACATATCTAATTTGATTATTACAATTACTATTATTACTACTCAGGGACTGACTTTCAGAATGCATAAAGTATGGTTTAGCCTTAGTTTAAGTTTAAGTTTTAATGTGGGAAAATGTAATAAAAGGCTTAAGGATAGGATACTTGAACATTTGATAGCTAAACATAGAGGTATAGTTAATAATATATATAGATTAATAGGTTAGTACTAAGCTAACTGCCCTTGGGAGCCATTTTAAGCCTAGCCAATTATCCCTTGTGAGACTCAAACCCTTCACCTTGCGTCTGTAAGGCAAACACCTTAACCATTAGGCCACCCTCCCAACCCTGTTACTAATTACTAATTCGCTCGGTAAACTTATCAAAGATAAGGGCTCTGAGCATAGTTTTAAACTTAGAGTGATCCAGATATTAGTAAAGAAAAAGGGGGGTGGTGACCTTAAGGATACTACGAAGTTGCTGAAATGAATTGGATCTTACGGCTTGATGCCGATAATCCACCTGGTCTAAATTCAGCTACAAGTATTAACGCTGTCTTAAGAAAAAAGAAAATGAAGTTCTAATATTGTGCATGCATTATATGTTATGAAATTTTAAGTAATTTTTTCATGTATTTTTATACCATGCTGCATCTTTAAGTTTATTTTAGTTGTAATAACTGATTCGATATTTTCATTAGTGGTTTTGTCATATGACTGATTTAAATAACTTTTTAAGTGATACTTTACTATTGTGATATATTTTACATTGAGAAAGGGTTAATGCCCGAAAGTTTTGTACGTTACTGAATAAATTCCTTATTATTACACTGGTGTTGAGCTCTGGAACGTTGTTTTACATGCTTTATTGTTTTTTACCATTGAGCTCATTTACACATTTGCCTTGACCTTCTGTGTTGTTCTGTGAAGAAATATGTCAAGATGTAGTTAATATGACCTGTGACAGGCAGAATAATTTTTACACAAAGGTATGATCACCATACTTAGCATATATTGTCTGCAGACTTTCTGCTACACCTGACACTGATGTTGTACCTGATGATGAATCATGTAAGGGTGATACTACACAGGTGTCATGCCAAATACATTTTGTATAATATTGTAAAATCAGCTTCACACTAACCTTCCACACTGACCGACTGTGGTGGTCACAGGGGTCTGAAAGTACTGATGTCCACAGCACTGGTGATGATCCCAGCAGCATCCTCCTCTGCACCAAAGTCATTGCTCTTCATAGAGAGAAAGTACTCCTCAACCAGTGGTACAGGTTTGAGTGTGGAAGTGCTACCACCAGTACTGCTGTGGGTGAATACATTCTGTTTAGCTTTTGTCCTGGCATCTCCTACCACTTAACTGGCTCTTTTTATAGCCTGTGTATGGAGTAGTTCCTTTCCTCTACAGCACTTTTGTCAGACACTACTTGAATCCACATCATAGCTCTCTGTGCATCTCTTTTGGCTTCCCTTTTCCAAGAAGACATTTTTTCATATGTCTTCAAAGCATCCATGAGGATGTGATTCTCCTCCGGACTGAAGCTGTCTCTCTTTTATAGACAGAACTGAAAATGATACCTACATCATTCTCAAGCATTTCAGGAGTAATCAGACAAATATTATAAAATTTCATTTCTTACCAGTAAATAAGTGTTAATGCTGAACAGATTACACTAAATTACGCTAACTGCCTTTTCTTATTAATTCCAGGTTATAGGTTCATAGGTTCATAGGTTTATACTAGGCTATCTGCCCTAAGGCATTTATAAGCCTAGCCCAAATTTGTGTGGCTTACGCCACCCCTTATATGAAAAAATACTGTGCCCATTAGTTTGTTGTGCCTCTGTCCAGCAGTGACACAGAGATGATTCCCAGGGTAAACCTACGATCTCCCATCCACAGGTCTAGATTTCTCTTGAACAGAGTCAGCGAGGTGCTCTGCCTCACATGGACCGGGATTTTATTCCACAGCATAGGGAGTCTCTGAGTGATAAATCTATCCCTCCAGCACGTCCTATTTATATCCGTGCTAAGGTTTAAGTCGCTTGCTCTAGTGGTTTTGGTGGATTTGGATTTTTTGAGGTGGAGCATGTCCATTAATTCCGGGTTGGACATGGCCTTGTATGTCAGGCACATGTCACCTCTGAGCAGACGGTATGCGACTGAATAGAGCTGGAGTTTCTTCAATCTGGCAGCATATGACAGATTTTGGAGTCCCTTTATCCTTTTGGTGAGGAACTTTTGGGGTCTCTCCAATTGCTGCAGATGTCGGGTGAGATACATCCCGAATGGGGCATTGTACTCGATCATTGGTCTGATAAGTGAAGAGTACAGGGGAACAATGACCTCACTAGATCTGGATGTGAATCCCTTCATGATCAGGTGGGCAATGTAGAAGGTCTTTCTAACCACTTTAGCAATATGAGTGTCAAAGAAAGGCCACTGTCAACCTGGGTCCCCAGGTCCCTGATAACCTCTTCTGTGCTTAGTGGATTGCCACCTATATGGTAGCTTGGGGTTACCTTGTTTTTCCCGAAGGGTATGACTATACATTTTTGGCGTTTAACTTCAGGCCATGGCTCTGGCACCAGCTATCTGTTTCCGTGAGTCCCTTCTGAAGGATATCCGTGTCCGATGCACTTTCCACTATGGCCCAGTTTGCAGTCATCTGCAAACTTTGTCAGCCAAAGTCCTCCCATGTTGGCCTGTACTTCTGAGAAGTAGATGCCAAACAATAGGGGCCAAGGACCGAGCCCTGTGGGACACCACTTGTGACCGGCTTGGAGTCTGACACAGCGCCAGCAACTCTAACCCTGTGGTTTCTGTCCTTAAGCCAGTTTGCAACCCATCTTGTGACATATGGGTTTACATTTAAGCTGGTAAGTTTTTCTACAATACCCGAGTGGGGTATTGTGTCGAAGCCTTTGCAAGGTCAAGGTAGGCTGTATGGACTGCCTTTCCTCATCAATGGCCTTGGTGACTGTTTTGAAGAAGTCGACCAAGTTCAAAAGGCATGATCTTCCCTTGACAAAGCCAAACTGGGTCGGGTCCAATGTCTGCAAGTCCCCTATATCTTTGTTTATGAGCTCCATTATGATCCTCTCCATAGCTTTGCAGACTAGACTTGTTAAGCTTATGGGCGGTAATTACCAGGGTCCGTAGAGGCCGCCTTTGTGGAGTGGGACCACAGTTGCCGTCGCCACTCCTTGGGCACGTATCCTGTGGTAAGGCTGAGATTAAACAGCTGCCTTATGTGCGGGTTTAATTCCTCATTTAGCTCGTGTAGCACACAGCCGGGGACACCATCCGGTCCCATTGATGCTGTGTTTTAGCTTTAGAGAGAGCAGCTTTCACCTGCGCATTTGAGATGTCCGGGAGGCTACACTCGGCTGGGATAGTTATCTCTCCTTTAGGGGAGGGGGATGAAGTTTGCACTGAACCTGTCTGCCAGTATGCTGGCAATGTCTGTGGGTTCAGTGATTTTTGTATCATTTTGGACTAATTCTGAGCATATCTGGGAGTTTCCACCCAGGTTCCTAACATAGCTGAAAAAGGCCTTATGATTGTCCTTTGAATCCATGGCAATTTTTCTCTCAAAATTGGCCTTAGTTGATTTTATGAGTGCTCGTATTTTTTACTAATAATGATCAGGGTGACTTCCCTTTTATGGATTTTGTTCTATCATGTAATAGCTTTCTCCTCTTATTGTAAAGTTTGTTAATGGCTGGGGTCCACCAGACTGGATGTTTGCCCTTTGTGGAAAGAGTCTTGGTTTTATTTGGGATTGCCTGATCCATGCAGTCCTGGAGGTGTTCATAGAAGGCATTTGTAAGGGCTTCCAGCTTGGGTTGTGGACTCCTCTGGCTCAGGGGCCTTGAAGGATACCACACACCAGTCTTGAGTAGTGTGAAGTTTGCTTTAGAGAAGTTCTTCACTATGGTCTTTTTTGCTTGGGGTGGGGGCGGGATGTGGATTTCCAGTGAGATTAGTTTATGATCAGATCTCACCAATGAGGGATATACTTCCGGTGTGGAGCATTTTGTCCCCATGTTTGTGACAATGAGATCTAGTATATTTTCTCCTCTCGTGGGAACAGTGACTAGCTGTTCCATGGCATTTGAATTTATGAACTCCAGGAACCGTTGGGCTAGAAAGTTAGGGCTTGAGTAATGTTCCCAGTCTATATTCGGATAGTTGAAGTCACCCAATATGATGGTGTTTGGAGATACATTTATACCCTCCAGTGTCTTCAGGAAGGCTGTGTGGGGTTCCTGAGTTTGAGAGGGTGGCCTGTAGCATGCTGCAATTTGTAGAGCAGTTTTGCCTATGGTTAGTTGCACCTGGATGGTTTCTGAAGCTTCATGCGTTGCCACCAACCTGGAGGTATGAGTATCCTTTATGAATATGGATACACCCCCTCCTTTTGTGGTGTGGTTCGGGTTTTGGGGCCGGAACGCATGATATGAGGTAAAACCTAATAGTGCCGGGGTGCTCTCAGGAGCCTTGAACCAGGTTTCAGTTACAGCACAGACATCGATGTTCTCCATACTGAGAAGGGCCTCGAGTGCGTGCATTTTGAGATTTAGACTTCTGGCATTGAGCAGCATTACCCTCAGTTTCTTCCCATTTTTGTTTTCTAGGGTGGTAGGTTTAGAATTTGAGCCTTGCCTAAAAAGGCACTATGGGGTGGCAAGAGCCTTAGCCAATATCCGGAATCCCAGGGTGACAGGTGCAAGCCGTCCCTTGCGAAGCAGCGTGGCTTGTCAAGCATGTCATCCCAGGCAGACAGACACTGGATCCCCTTTGAATGACACCAGACATTAAGCCAATTGTTAAAGCTGATCATCTTGTCTCTATATTGTGGCATCATTCTTGGTGAAGGAAGGATACTGCTCAGGGTTAGGGTCATACCTGCCTGGGCTACATAATCAGAGAGCTCCTCTATGTCTCTTTTCATGTAGTCCAGGGAGGTGCGTCTCAGGTCGTTCACACCAGCATGGACAATGACTGTGTCATATTTGTACTTGCCGTGGAGTGACCAGTGCTTGTGTTATGTGGCGGATTCTAGCGCCCGATAGGCAGCTTACTGTGACCCTCTCCTTGTTCAGCCTGGTGAGTGGGACGCCAGTGTGTCTGACTATGGAGTCACCTATGACAAGTATGTTTGGTGTTGTATTTGGCCTTAAGGGCTGTGACTGCTTTGCACACTGCTTTTGTGGTTTATGTGTTGCTTGTGGGGTGTCTTGAGGTAGCAGTTGTTTGGGTGTCTGCTTTGGAGGCCTCTGCTGTTTAGGTAAATTTTACTCAGAGCCTCCGAGTATGTCTTTGTGTGTTTATGTGTTTGATTCAGTGGAGTGGTAGCATTATGTGAGTCTGGTTTTGTGGTGTGTGTAGTTGCCTTCTCCTCCTGTCTGGTCTTGCCAGTCCTGAGTTGAGAGAGCTCAGCCTCCAGTTTGGCTAAATAGCTGCATCTCTCAAGTATTTGTGTTATGTGGGAGGAGGAGAGGGTTGTCTGTGTACATGAGGCAGTTATAACATTGCCTCAAGATTCCCAGATTCACCAGCTGGACCGGAGAGGAGATTGACAACTGACCTTTGGACATGCTAGAATAATATTGGGAAATCCTTAATTGAAAACAAGGGCCAGTGGGGAGTGAGGGTGTAGTGCTTTTAATTTTTAGTGCTGACTTATATAATTGCTTTAGTGAGCAAGTGCCAGGTAACTTGAGTGCAATGTGTTACAAGTAACTAAATCGACAAACAGTAACTTTCTTTCAAGTGAAACAAGGAAATAAGTGCAGTAAGCAATGCAGATATCACTAGTGATCCACAGAAGCGCTGAGAAGTTGCGTATTAGGTGGAATTAGCTTCCAGGGAAATAACAAGCAAACAAACAACAAGCATATAAACAAAGCTAGATTCAGTAGGCCTGGATCTAGTCTATGCTAGAGCAAACAAGGTGAACCAATTTCAGTAAGATACAGTTCAAATATTCAGGCACTATAAACCTTTAACCAGAAAATTCCCAGCTCAGAAGGGCAGAGTCCAGCCTCTTCTCCCACAAGAGTGCAGACCACGAACCTTCTTAATGTAAAATAACTGGCCTGAAGCCCAAGTGCCTAAACCAGAACTAATACACTTGGACACTGGGCTCTCAATCAGCAGTTCCCAACTTAGAAGGATGAAAGCTACCTGTCCTGCCACCACAGTGCTTGCCACAAACCTTCCTAATGTAAAACAACTGGTCTGAAGCCCAAGTGCTTAATCCAAAAGACTTGAATGATAGCTACACTTTAATCAAGTTACAACCAAGCAGTAATAAATACCATTGAATACTTTAGAGAATGTCTGGATTAGTGCTCAAGTTACACAAACAAAGCTAGATCCAGCAGGCCCGAATCCAGTCTATGCCACAGCAAACAAGGCGCACCAACTTCAGTAAGAAACAGTTCAGATATGCATGCACTATAAGCCTTTAACCAGAAATTCCCAGCTCAGAAGGGCAGAGTCCAGCCTCTCCTCCCACAAGAGTGCAGACCACGAACCCTCTTAATGTAAAATAACTGGCTTGAAAGCCCAAGTGCTTAAACCAGAATTAATACACTTTTAGAATAACAGACACTGAGCCCTCAATCAGCAGTTCTCAACCTAGAAGGATGTAAGCTACCTGTTCTGCCACAACAGTGCAGACCACAAACCCTCTCAGTGCAAAACAACTAACTGGTCGCAAGCCCAAGTGTTAAAAGGAAAAGGCTTAGAATGAGTTACACCAAGCAGTAATAAATACAACTGAGTATTTTAAGATGATGCAAAAGTAAAAACAAGTAGGTAAAAACACAAGTACAGTAAAAGCAGATTAAATTTTTTTTTTTTTTTCTGAACAAGTGCTGAGATCAAAGAAACAGATTTGAGTGCTGAAACTAGAAAACTGGCTAGTTATAAGAAAAACAAGCTAGAAGGCTTCCTCAAACACAGAAGGGCTTGGGGCTCAGAAGCCTACAAATAGTCTGTACCACTTAACAAGAAAGGCAGGAAATAAGCTTAATTTTTTTTTTCTATTTCCCAGATGCTCTCTTTGTGCACAGTAGGAGTGCCTGAAAACAGAATATGATCTCACTGCACTCAGTTGAGTGAGCAAATGAGATGGGCCCAGAGGCAGGCTGAGGGGCGGGCAGTTTCAATGCCACTAAGATTAACACCAAAACAAAAACAGGGCGGGTGGGTGGGAATATAACCAAGTTCTTAGCTGGCCAAGCTGAAGTTTTAAAGCAGGAATTATTTCACATGCACCAGTTTAAATATGCAAGGACAGGAAATCAAAGAATGTGGCTACCCCCACACCTGTAATTACTAGCAAATAACAAAATTCAGCCAACACTAGCTTTAGTTCAAGTTACTGAAGAGCAGAATAACTTCAGATAAAAATTCCTTCAACACTCCTTCATACACAGTTTAAATCAATTTAAATATTGTATTTTTAAAAAAAAAGTGCAGAAAAAGGTACTTAAATTCTCTTATACGTCCAGTTGAATATAACCAAGTTCTTAGCTGGCCAAGCTGAAGTTTTAAAGCAGGAATTATTTCACATGCACCAGTTTAAATATGCAAGGACAGGAAATCAAAGAATGTGGCTACCCCCACACCTGTAATTACTAGCAAATAACAAAATTCAGCCAACACTAGCTTTAGTTCAAGTTACTGAAGAGCAGAATAACTTCAGATAAAAATTCCTTCAACACTCCTTCATACACAGTTTAAATCAATTTAAATACTGTATTTTTTAAAAAAAAGTGCAGAAAAGGTACTTAAATTCTCTTATCGTCCAGTTGAATATAACCAAGTTCTTAGCTGGCCAAGCTGAAGTTTTAAAGCAGGAATTATTTCACATGCACCAGTTTAAATATGCAAGGACAGGAAATCAAAGAATGTGGCTACCCCACACCTGTAATTACTAGCAAATAACAAAATTCAGCCAACACTAGCTTTAGTTCAAGTTACTGAAGAGCAGAATAACTTCAGATAAAAATTCCTTCAACACTCCTTCATACACAGTTTAAATCAATTTAAATACTGTATTTTTTTAAAAAAAAAGTGCAGAAAAAGGTACTTAAATTCTCTTATACGTCCAGTTGAATATAACCAAGTTCTTAGCTGGCCAAGCTGAAGTTTTAAAGCAGGAATTATTTCACATGCACCAGTTTAAATATGCAAGGACAGGAAATCAAAGAATGTGGCTACCCCCACACCTGTAATTACTAGCAAATAACAAAATTCAGCCAACACTAGCTTTAGTTCAAGTTACTGAAGAGCAGAATAACTTCAGATAAAAATTCCTTCAACACTCCTTCATACACAGTTTAAATCAATTTAAATATTGTATTTTTTTTAAAAAAAGTGCAGAAAAAGGTACTTAAATTCTCTTATACGTCCAGTTGAATATAACCAAGTTCTTAGCTGGCCAAGCTGAAGTTTTAAAGCAGGAATTATTTCACATGCACCAGTTTAAATATGCAAGGACAGGAAATCAAAGAATGTGGCTACCCCCACACCTGTAATTACTAGCAAATAACAAAATTCAGCCAACACTAGCTTTAGTTCAAGTTACTGAAGAGCAGAATAACTTCAGATAAAAATTCCTTCAACACTCCTTCATACACAGTTTAAATCAATTTAAATACTGTATTTTTAAAAAAAAAAAAGTGCAGAAAAAGGTACTTAAATTCTCTTATACGTCCAGTTGAATATAACCAAGTTCTTAGCTGGCCAAGCTGAAGTTTTAAAGCAGGAATTATTTCACATGCACCAGTTTAAATATGCAAGGACAGGAAATCAAAGAATGTGGCTACCCCCACACCTGTAATTACTAGCAAATAACAAAATTCAGCCAACACTAGCTTTAGTTCAAGTTACTGAAGAGCAGAATAACTTCAGATAAAAATTCCTTCGACACTCCTTCATACACAGTTTAAATCAATTTAAATACTGTATTTTTAAAAAAAGTGCAGAAAAAGGTACTTAAATTCTCTTATACGTCCAGTTGAATATAACCAAGTTCTTAGCTGGCCAAGCTGAAGTTTTAAAGCAGGAATTATTTCACATGCACCAGTTTAAATATGCAAGGACAGGAAATCAAAGAATGTGGCTACCCCCACACCTGTAATTACTAGCAAATAACAAAATTCAGCCAACACTAGCTTTAGTTCAAGTTACTGAAGAGCAGAATAACTTCAGATAAAAATTCCTTCAACACTCCTTCATACACAGTTTAAATCAATTTAAATACTGTATTTTTTAAAAAAAAGTGCAGAAAAAGGTACTTAAATTCTCTTATACGTCCAGTTGAATATAACCAAGTTCTTAGCTGGCCAAGCTGAAGTTTTAAAGCAGGAATTATTTCACATGCACCAGTTTAAATATGCAAGGACAGGAAATCAAAGAATGTGGCTACCCCCACACCTGTACCTCTGCTTTTAATAAACCTTTTTGGTTTGTTTGTGCATTTTATCAACTTTCCCATAAACATGAAACCCAGTGATACTTAAAATGTCTGCATGAAGCCTGTTGGAGTAAGCTAGGGCTAATATGAGAAATTTTTATGCAAATGAAGCTCATCCATAATGAGCTATATGAAAACCATCACCATGCACATGTGTAGTTGCTCTTACAAACAAACAGGCATTCACATTGTTGGGGGTGAGATGCACTCTGGCAACACCATACACATGGGCACCAGTCATTCCTCAGGTGAGCTCCAATATGCCATAACTTGTGTATGGTAGGTATGTATTCATAATGTTGTTTATGGTTGGCCATTAACCTCTCTGGCTTTTGTGATACTAGCAGACCTTATTCGCATTGCAAAGTCCCTACTACAAAAAAGCTGTGCTATTCACACAACCTTTCACATTAAACATTTCCTAAGATTTTCATCCAAAAATTGTTGTTACCATTTACTTTAGCAAAAAAAAAAAAAAAAAAAAAAGAAAATCACTCCTTTGCAGTGCATGGGGTGGGGTGGGGGGAATAAGACCTGTCCTGGCAAATGTCCTGTTGTTATACAAGACTTTTCTCCTCTTATCATTTCAATAGATAACAACCCTATATGGGTGTATGGGTTGGGCAGATGGGCGTGCTTCACATTCTACTATGCATTGTCTCAGGCTTCTACATCTCATTCTGAACTTCTCCTTCATGGCTATGGAATCTGTTCCAGCCATGCCTGATTATAACAAGTCTTCTCGAATATAATTCGGCCAGCTGTTTGCTGGACACCCTTATTTCCTCTTGCCTTCTTCCTTTCTCTCCCAAATTTTCTTCACCAGATTGTCCTCTGCTTTCCTCACTTAAGCTTAACCATGTTAACCTATTTTCTTTTTCCATCTCTACCATTGAAGCTACTTTTTCTTCTGCTCTGATGCCCTTATTTCTTCACCTTACCACAATGTGCATCCTACCACCCATATCAGATATTTCTCAATAACCTCCAGCTTCTTCAACCACTCAGCCTTCACTACCCGGGTTTCTATATGAAGCAGTATTACTGGTCACACCACTGTTTTATATATTTTACTTTTCAGGTTTCTTTGCACTACCCCTAACACTCTGCACCAGATGGCTGCAGCCTTGCTAAAGCTAGCTTTGTCTTCCTCATTTGCCTGAAGCTATTCACCTGTTGCACTATTTTCCCTTCTATCTCAATTTTCAGCTTTTTCTGATTTTCCTATTTGCTGCCTTGACAACTGCATAGGGGACTTGCAGACATTGGAACCGACCCAGTTTGGCTTTGTCAAGGGAAGATCATGCCTCTTGAACTTGGTCGACTTCTTCGAAACAGTCACCAAGGCCATTGATGAGGGAAAGGCAGTCCATACAGCCTACCTTGACCTTGCAAAGGCTTTCGACACAATACCCCACTCGGCTATTGTAGAAAAACTTACCAGCTTAAATGTAAACCCATATGTCACAAGATGGGTTGCAAACTGGCTTAAGGATAGAACCCACAGGGTTAGAGTTGCTGGCGCTGTGTCAGACTCCAAGCCGGTCACAAGTGGTGTCCCACAGGGCTCGGTCCTTGGCCCCCTATTGTTTGGCATCTACTTCTCAGAAGTACAGGCCAACATGGGAGGACTTTGGCTGACAAAGTTTGCAGACGACTGCAAACTGGGCGCCATAGTGGAAAGTGCATCGGACACAGATATCCTTCAGAAGGGACTCACGGAAACAGATAGCTGGTGCCAGAGCCATGGCCTGAAGTTAAACGCCAAAAATGTATAGTCATACCCTTCGGGAAAAACAAGGTAACCCCAAGCTACCATATAGGTGGCAATCCACTAAGCACAGAAGAGGTTATCAGGGACCTGGGGACCCAGGTTGACAGTGGCCTTTCTTTTGACACTCACATTGCTAAAGTGGTTAGAAAGACCTTCTACATTGCCCACCTGATCATGAAGGGATTCACATCCAGATCTAGTGAGGTCATTGTTCCCTGTACTCTTCACTTATCAGACCAATGATCGAGTACAATGCCCCATTCGGGATGTATCTCACCCGACATCTGCAGCAATTGGAGAGACCCCAAAAGTTCCTCACCAAAAGGATAAAGGGACTCCAAAATCTGTCATATGCTGCCAGATTGAAGAAACTCCAGCTCTATTCAGTCGCATACCGTCTGCTCAGAGGTGACATGTGCCTGACATACAAGGCCATGTCCAACCCGGAATTAATGGACATGCTCCACCTCAAAAAATCCAAATCCACCAAAACCACTAGAGCAAGCGACTTAAACCTTAGCACGGATATAAATAGGACGTGCTGGAGGGATAGATTTATCACTCAGAGACTCCCTATGCTGTGGAATAAAATCCCGGTCCATGTGAGGCAGAGCACCTCGCTGACTCTGTTCAAGAGAAATCTAGACCTGTGGATGGGAGATCGTAGGTTTACCCCGGGAATCATCTCTGTGTCACTGCTGGACAGAGGCACAACAAACTAATGGGCACAGTATTTTTTCATATAAGGGGTGGCGTAAGCCACACAAATATGGGCTAGGCTTATAAATGCCTTAGGGCAGATAGCCTAGTATAAACCTATGAACCTATGAACCTATTTACTCAGTTTCATCCCAAGTGCCTTCACTTTGCATTCCTTTCCAATATCATTTGCTTTGTTCTTGTTCAGAGTCTGTCTGTATTGCTACATCATCTGCGTACAGCAGCTTTGCTGATCTGTCCCCACTGACCTGTTTGTTAATGTGGTCCATCACCAGTATGAACAGCTATGGGCTCAGAAATGAACCCTGATATGCAATCACTCTCACTGGGAACACCTCTGTGAATTCAAACACTATTATTGGGTCCTTGTAAAGACTTGTGTCTGCATTAATTCTACCAGTGTTTCTGGACCTGCAAATCAGTGCAACACTGTTCAAATCTGCTTTCTTTGGACATTGTTATATGCTTGTCAAGAAATGTCAGATGAACTCCTTTCTTATCTCCAGCTTCTCCTCAACTATCTGTCTCACTGCAAACACTAGGTCAGTTGTGCTGCATCCTGATCTGAATATGAACTGCTAAACTCCCATTTTACTTTCTCCTACACTGCATATTTGTTACTAAATCACCCTTACCATATATATAAATAAGAGAGAGAGAGAGACAGAGATGCACATATAATACATACACGGACACGCACACATATACATATACACACACACACACACACACACACACACACACACACACACACACACACACACACACACACACACACACACACACACATACAATATGAATAATCAGAAGGACTGGGAGTAGAGAGTATAAATTACCAGCCTTGCCCATAGTGCAGACAACTGAAGAGCAAAGGAAACTTTGGTTTAGGTCAAACTGTATGCAAATCCAGGAAGGGAAGGTGAAAACCTAAGGGTCTATAGCATAGTACCTAAATCAACCTTCTCCTTCTGCCACCCCCACCTCTGCCTACAGAAGATAAGTGACCAAAGCTGCCTATGTGCCACTGTGGCTAATTACCCACTAATAATAATAATAATAATAATAATAAATAATCTCCTACTTTCTCTGGTTATAGAAACACTGATTATGTGTTAATCCTCTAAATCACCAAAAAAACTACACATAACTGACCATTTGCAGCACAGCCCAGATGAAAAAACATTCATAAATGAACACAAGGTTATTATAAACAAAGAAAATGCAATATGTAATATTAGAATGCAGTGAATATAAAGTTTCCAATATAATACAATGCTACAAAGAATGTAGTTGCATAGAGAACTAAGTAAGGAAGATGTACAGTATACTAACAAAAGGCAGTAATTAATTTACATATTTACCAAGTTAATACTGAGTAGGAAGTGGAGAAGTTGGAGGGGAAAAGCTGAGAAGAATGCAAGACTTAGGTATTATGATCTCTAGGTTGACAGGAGCACTTGGCTTGGATTTGAAGGTGAATTTTAAGGTCTTTGCTGAAGGTTCATAAATTGGAGTCTTCTTGAATGGGTAGAGGGGGAAATTGCCAGAAGAAGGGGGTAAGAACATCTGATTCATAGGTTCATAGGTGTGTACTAAGCTAATGTCCACAAGGACCTTTCAAAGCCCAGTCATGTATCTCAAATCTCTCACAAAGTCTAGTACCCTTGATAAGTGTAAGCAGGTGTTTGGGAAATTAAACATTTACAAGCAGGGGCCTGGAAAATGAACCATTTACAGGCTGTCTGTGTCCAATAGAAACATATGTGCCAGACCACGGATGAATTTCCTGTTCTCCATCCAATTGTCCAAGTTACACTTGAAATGAGTTAGGGAGAAACTCTGCTTCATACAGATGGAGACCCTATTCTAGAGAAGGGTTAGGCTCTGGGATACATACCTACTTCTCCAGCAGGTCATATTTATATCGCACACAAGGTTTAAGTCTGTAGAACGGATAATTCTGGTGCTGTTCGTTTTGTGGATATACAGGAGTTCCATCACGGTGTGGTCTGACAATGCCTTGTATGCCAGGCATAGCTCTTCCCTCAACAGCCTGTAGGAGACAGAATAGGGCTTTGAGGTATTCTGCATAGGACATGTTACTTACACCCTCTGTTCTTTTAATTTTGAACCTCTGTGGATGTTCCAGTTGTTGGATTTTCCTGGTTAATTACATACCAAACTGGGCATTGTACTCAATGATAGATCTGGAAATGAATACAGTGGAACAATGACATCTTTGGACATAGATGCCAAAGCTTTGTTTACAAGTTGCACAACACAGAATGATACCTTCACTACTGTAGACATGTGTTGGTCAAAGGCACATGATGGTATGCTCGTTGCCTTTTTAAATGGATTTCTATGGCATTTTTTTCTATGTGTTTTATTTCTGTTTTAATATGAATTTATATTTATGCTTTGTTTACTTTTGAGTACTCGGTCTTCAGATTTACCTCTTTGGTAAACAATATTTTGCAGTGTCTTTTTAGTGTGTGTGTGTATGTGTGTCTGTGGTTGTAATCTGACTTCTGTGAAAGGTTTTCTGTTATTTGTTGCTATAGGGACTATTTTTACTTCATGTTATTCACTTCCTGCCCCTTTCAACACTGCTTCATTTTCTGTTAGTGGAGTTTATTAATTTCCTTTCTTCATTAGATTATGTTTTACCTTTCTGGATGTCTTCTGTTGTTCTTTATTAGGTAATATACTTAAAACTGAGTTTTACTGCTTTATTGCTCTAAATGTATTTGTGTCACAGTCTTGATCCCTATTTTACTCTGTTTATTTTTCTTATTATGTTTTTATGCAGCCTTTGTAGAGTATTTGAGTTGGGGGAGTGTATTTCTGATGTTTGATATACTGTTGTTTGTTTTTGGAATATTTACTTAATATTTTTTTCTTGCTAGATGGCTTTTCAAGATGTTGGTAGCTTGTTTCATTTTGAACTCTGTGATGGAGATGGGACCTGGGAGTGAATGTCAGGACCAGGCGGACTGCCTTGGTTTGTCTTATGTGTGAAACAGATTTGATGCAAAGGTAGCTAACAATATGAATGGCTAGTTTTCCTTGTCCATTTTATATATACTTTTTTATTTAAATAAAAAAAAACTGTTAAATATCAATATGTAATACAGCATTCCTGATTTAACAACACTTAACAGTAAATCCTGTAGAAATTGTATAAATGAGCAGGAGATGGTAGGGAATATTCAGACATAAGCTGTCAGGGGGTGCAATCAGCAGATGGCAAATGGCATGAATGTAATATTGGGATTCAATGACTTTTTTTTACTTCAGCTTTGGATTAGTGAAGGGCACCAGTTTGAGCTTTGGACTGTTCAGCGTGCCAGCTGGCATACCCTTCAGAGGTTAATGTGCTGTTGCCATACCAACCCCCCCAAATTCCATCACATTACTGTTTACAATAAATATATTTTAGCATGTATAAATATGAAACACAAAGAGTATATATCAAGCAATATTAGAACTGACATGGCGGTTTCTTAGCTGTGTAACTTGTAGCACAGTAGGGCTTAGTACATCCTGCTAATTGCACCTTTAAGAGTTGGTACAAATGTAGAAGTGTTACATAGCTCACACTGTTCAATATAAGGATCTTTTGTGTTTTTTGGGGTACAGGAGTAATAATATTACAGCATGAAAGAGGTACCACACTTTCAGCCACAAAACTGCCTCATTACTGATTATTTTCCCTTTCTTCATCTGTAGCTATAATTCAGCTACAATATAGCCCAGCCTGTGGATAGTACAGCTAGCAATGTCTTAGCTACAGCAGGAAGTATGCCAGTGTGCTGATCCACCCTATGAATGGTTCAAGTCCAGGTTACAGCACCAGTAACTCTTCTGGAACTGGGTTTAAGTTGCCAAAGGGTGTTCATGGCGGAGGGAAGCCATGAGTTGCCTGAAAATAACTCTACTTCTACAAGGGTAGTGGGTGGTGATGATGAAGAAGGATGGGAGGTAAGAATGGGGAAGATGTCTGTTCAAAGTGTCCCTGTGAAAGCTAGCACCAAGGCTGGAAGACAGCATTTGAATTTACTTCCAAATGAGTGGGATATAAGGTATCATGGCATTACTCTCTTTTTGTGTAAATGTATTTTCTACTTTCATACCGCTGATGGTGTATTTTGTTTTGCTTTTTTCTTTTATTTTCAAATGACTACTGTAACATAACCT